>NC_063178.1:35016119-35189438 GCF_023159225.1 Perognathus longimembris pacificus
CTTCCTGTGACCTAAACCCCAGACCTGATCCTATTCAGGTTTGCATCCCTGTGTCCTGTCTCCCGTCTTGTCTTTGTCACCATGGCATTCCAAGTCAGCTCTCCATTGGTGCTGGATTGGTTTGCTGGTATGGTTTTTGCTCTTTCCTCCCTCTCTGGCCTGTTTCCTGACAGTGTTAAGGGTATTTGTGGGCTGCAGGCCTTTGTAACAAACAGATGCCTGCAGACTGCTAGGCACAAATAAAAACTCCAGGACTCCATCCTTCAATATGTGGCTTCTTGGATAATTTAGTATAATTTAAAACACTTTCCACATAGCAGAATGGAAAGAACAAAAAGAGAGACAGTAATGTATAATCCATGAATTTTAATAAACACTGAGGATGAGAAGTGCTATCAGTATGGAATGGTGATCACTGGGCTTTCAGTGTCCCCGTGACTGGCCTTGTTGAAACTGCCGGTCTTAATGACCTTGAACCTCATTATGACCAACCCTGTCATGATCTGTGCCCAGAAAGGACACCATGAAGAGCCCATGCTGTGTGGGAACTCCTTAATTCTGAAGAATGTAAGGATCTCTTCCAGCTGCTCTGGACTTTGAATATTACAGTGCTGGCTTTATGTTCTCAAAGAAGGAATAACTACTGTGTTCCTTTCTGCAGTTGCACAGGATATTAGGGCCCGGGCTGCTCTGCTTGCAATCCTAGATACTCAGGAGCCTGAGATCTGAGGGTGGCACTTTTGAAGACAGCCTAATGAGGCAACTTGGGAGACTCTTATTCAGTTGACCAGCAAAAAGCTGCAAGTTGGAGGTGTGACTGAAGTGTTGGAGCACTAGCCTGGAGCAGAAAAGCTCTGGTATAGAGTCAAAACCCTGAGTTGAAGCCCCAGAACCAGCAAAAATAAAAAAAACAAGCACATAATATCGTTGAAAGATTTTATTAAGTGATACGCTTAGGTGTAGTTATGGAAACCATTCATTGCATCAAAAGTGGAAAGATTGTTATGACTGGTTTTCTAAGGTATTCATCTTTACTTTTTGACAGTGCTGGGGCTTGAACTTTGGGCCAAGGCACTGTCACTGAGGTTCTGTGGCTCAATGCTAAGGCTCTACTGCTTGAGCCACAGTGCCATTCTGGCATCTTCTGTGCAACTTACTGGAGATGGGAGTTTCTGAGATTCTCCTTCCCTGGCCTGTTTTGGAACAATGATCCTCAGATCTCTGTCTCCTTCCACCAGATGCAGGTGAGGGTTTTTGAAGTTTTCCATTTAACATAGGGACTCCTCTCTTAGGGTCCTTAACTTCAATCCCAGAAAAAGAATTTCTGGACAATTCACAGTGATAAGGAAACTTGGCTGAGTTCTACTGAGGCAGTAAGCAGGCCAGTAGACAAAAAGCAGACAGAAATTCGGAAAGCAAGGGCGCCCTCTTAACAGAGTGGGGGTCCTGCCTTGGAGAGACAGAGACAGGCAGTGCCTTGGCTGTTGAGACTATTAATATGGTAAATGCAGGGGGTGTGACTTTAACTTTATGGCAGGATAGGTGTTTTCTCTTTGCCCAGATCACTCTTGGTGTTATGTCCTGAGGTTCTTTGTGTTTGGGGCTCTCTTGGCAGGTGGAACCCATCCTGCCATGGAGCAGTTCCTTTTGCTTGAGATAAGGAAAGCCCCCTGTTGTCTACATTTTGGTTGGGGGTTGCTTAAGTTTTGGGGGAGCGTTTTACTGAGAAAGGCATACATTCTGCCAGACAAATGTTAGTTCTTGGCCTGAGAAATGCATCTCTGGGAAAGGGATGCATCCTGTTGTGTCTCTGCAGCTGAGATAGTGTTTGTATGTTTCTAAACACCACGTTTCTGAGTTGCCTTCACCGGGCCTCATTCTTCTGAACAAATCCTGCCTCATTTTCCCGTGAATAACTTTGGCCCTTAATCTTAGAAGAAGTTGATGGACTAGCTTTAAGCTTGAGTTTTTTTATTCCTGACAGCCTTTTACCCTGCTTCCTTTTCCATGTGTCTTCGAAGGCTGAGGACTGGCCACTGTTGCTCAAAGCCCTGCAGAGAAGTCCCCCAGACTCTTATCTCTCATCAACCATCAAGAAAAGCTGGAAGGGGAGCTGTGGCTCTAGTTGCAGAGCACAAACTAGCCTTGAGCAACCATGCTCAGGGTCAGCACCCAAGACCCGAGTTCCAGACCTAGGAGAGGAAGGTGTTCCATGTGGAATGTGATTACTCCATGTTGTCTCTTCCACTCGTCATGCAGTATCCAGGGGTGTAACTTGCTCATCCGCCCCTCCACAGGACCATGCAGTGTGGCCAGCACTGAGGCCACTCACACCGAGGGAGCCTGGCTGTTGCCATAAAGGACTGTTGCTTTCTTTTTCTTTTGGCCAGTCATGAGCCTTGAACTAAGGGCCTGAGCACTGTCCCTGGCTTCTTTTTGCTCAAGACTAGCACTCTGCCACTTTAGCCACAGCGCCACTTCTGGCCTTTTCTTTATACGTGGTGCTGGGAAATCGAACCCAGGGCTTCATGTATAAGAGGCAAGTACGCTTGCCACTAGGACATAGCCCATCCCAGGACCATTGGTTTCTGTGCATACGCGGCCTCCCCTCTACCAACCTCAGTTGGTGTCATCTCAAGGCTTGTCTTTTGAACTTGTCCCTGTTGCGCTGTCAAATGGGAAACATCTTGGGTGTTTTAGGAACCTCTGAACATTGAAGATGTAACTCTGAACTTCACCCCCAAAGAGTGGGACCTGATGAACGCAGCACAGAGGAAGCTGTGGAGAGATGTGATGTCAGAGGTTGCCTGTCTGCTGGAGTCCTTCGGTGAGTACCAGGACCCGTCCAGTGCGCATGTATACTTATCAATGTGAGTGTATAAAATTAAGCACATATATAGGTACATGTACATTCACTCAGCTTCTTTCCACTGGAATTTCTAATTGAATTCAGCCTGTGAGAATGTACTTTTGATGGTAGCTTGTATTTTGTTAAGGAAGAAATAGAAACTGAAGGATTACTTTTGAATCCACCCTTTGACTATATATTGTATTTTCCCATTGCTTGTGAACATGGAGTTATATTAACAGCATCTTAATCTAATTTGGAGCCACTGTGGGATTCCTGAGATTCAATGTATTATCTAGATTACAGTTATATTGTATTCTCTTAGCTACTCTATTTCTAATTACAATCCTAGCTACACAGGAAAGCTGAAATCTGAGGATGGTGGTTTGATGCCATTCAAACAGGAGAACTCTGGGAGACTCTCTTACTAAGCACAAAAAAGCAGAAAGTAGGGCTGTGGCTCAAGTGGTAAAGCACTAGCCTTGAGGCAGAAATTTCAGCAGCAGCACACAAGTCCTGATTTGAAGCAGCAGTGATGAGGGAAATTATCATTCATGATCGTGAATATGACATAAGGTGCTGTTCCTAAGAATTGTTTTCTTTCCTTTGATTCATTGAATGACTACACAAATGTGAATTAAGGTGCTTTTAAAAATCTCCTCTCAGTTTCATGCCAGGTATCCTTTTAAACATTTCTTACAGGCATTTCCATTCCACATGGCAAAGATGGCCATCTTTACATACAACACGTCAGCGGTAAGGTCCACGTGACCCTGACAGTGGTAAGTTAAACGGATGTGACTCCTGTCATGACCAGTAAAGACCTGGCAGTGGAAAGAGTAGCTGGTAAAGCAAGTGCCTGCCTCATCGTTGAGCTGAGGAAATTTCTTGGATGGAAGCTCCACATAGGTTGAATTTTGTAAGGAAAATAACAGGATTTCAAAACCTTCATCTCAGGGTCTGAGAATGTGGCTTAGTGGTAGAGTTCTTGGCTTGCGTACATGAAGCCCGGCATTGATTTCTCAGTACTATATAAACAGAAAAAGCCAGAAGTGGTGCTGTGGCTCAAGTGGTATAGCACTAGCCCTCAGCAAAAAAGCTCAGTGACAGTGCCCCGGCCTGGAGTTCAAGCCCCAGGATTAGCAAAAACAAAAATGCAAACAAACAATCTCAGATATGCAATATAAAATAATCCGAAGCCAATGACCTTACGTATCTCAGTGTATGTCTATATCTCTCTTCCTTTATGCGTATACTCTCTCTCTGTCTCTCTTTTTTCTCTCTTTTTCTCTGTCTCTCTCTGTCTGTCTTTCTCTGTCTCTCTCTCATTTCCCCCCTTCTCTCTCTCTTTCCCCCTTCTCTCTCTCTCACACGCACACAAAAACAGACATAACTGTATGGAAATTAACTTGATTATTCTGTTGTTGACATCCTGCATGGAGCATGTCTTTGGAACTTTCAAGCTTGGGATATGGAAGAACAAAATAAGTTTGTTGTTGTTTTTGCTTGTCCTGAGGCTTGAACACTGGGCCTGGCTACTGTCCCTCAGTTTCTTTTGCTCAAGGCTAGCACTCTATCACTTCAAGTACAGCACTGCTTCCAGCTTTTTGTGAATAGTTTATCATAGGTAAGAGTCTCATGGACTTTCCTGAACTGGCTGACTTTGAACCATGATCCTCAGATCTCATCCATTTGGGTAGCTAGGATTACAGGAGTGAGCTATCAGTGTCCATGTATAATATGTTTTACGTCTAGGCTAAATAGTTTAGTATTCTCATGTAGAGAAATGGCCATGGAGATGAATGTGAACCATTGATGATCATGCTTCCTCATCTTCCCACAGCAGAAATCTTTTTAACTGCAAGACTCACTTGACAGGAATGACTCGACAGAAATGAGGACTCAAAGCTCTTCATTGATACAGAGTTTGCTAAAGGATGCAGAAGACATCTCCTGTGTTAGCCTACACTGGAGAGAGAACCACCATGAATATTCATGTACTCCTGAGCACCTGGAACACAAAGAAATTGATCATCTAAATGGCAATGGCATTATGAAGAATTCCATAGACATTAGACAATGCAGTAAGTCTCTTGAGGAAAACAGACAGTGGACTGTGATCTATGTGCTAAAGTCTTTGTTGAGAGAAATGAACGCAGTACACACAATGTAACTCACACTGGAGGGAAATCACATGGTTGTAATTTTTGTAGGACAGCCTTTGTTCCTTCAAAGTTCAGTCACCATATGACTGCACATGATGGAGACAAAGCGTTTGAGGATAGTGACCTGGGGCATGTACTCGGTCAACCCAGGGAGCTCAGTTGGCAGGATGGAGGAGACACTAGCCAGGAAGTTGATGACAGCCACCTGTGTACTGCCCCCTCATTAAGCCAAATTACTTGTGTCAGCAGGAGGACATGCCCACTGGAGGAGGGGCATATGAAGGTCCCCTCTCTGTATGGGAAGCGGTCACTCAGCCATCTCATCCTGGAAATCAGGAAGGAGAACATACCAGAGAGAAAGCACAGGCATGTCCTTCTGGTGGGGAAGCCTCCCAAAGGCCAAGTGACCTTAAGACACATAACAGAACACACACTGAAGAGAAATGGCATGAATGTCACATCTGTGGCAAAGCCTTCAAATGGCCAAGTCACCTTAAGAGACATAGCATAGTGCACACGGGAGAGAAACCTTTTGAATGTGGCACCTGTGGGAAAGCCTTCACTAAGCCATCTCACCATTTCATACACGATAGAACACACACTGGAGAGAAACCCTATGAATGTCGCACCTGTGCAAAAGCCTTCACTCCGCCATCTCACCGTGCCACACATGAGAGACTACACACTGGAACGAAGCCTTATGAGTGTCACTTCTGTGGGAAAGCCTTCACTGTGCCATCTAAATGTGCCTCACATGAGAGAATACACACAGGAGAGAAACACTATGAATGTTGCACTTGTGGAAAAGCCTTCACTATGCCATATCAACACAGTGCAAATGAGAGAATACACACTGGAGAGAAGCCCTATGAGTGTCACTTCTGTAGGAAAGCCTTCCGTCTGTCATCTCAATGTGGCACACATGAGAGAATGCACACTAGAGAAAAGCCTTCAATCGGAAAGTTTTCTGTTTAGCCTCCAGCCTTTTTCACCATATGAAAATACACACTAGAGAAAAAAATGATGTGTGTCATCAGTAAGTGAAATCATTCAGTATCTCATTTAAACCTTGACAGGATGAGAAATGAGAGCAACCACACAAATGCAACCTGCGTGTGGAAGGTTTTGGTACACCCTCTAACCTTAGAAACAAAGAGCAATCCTCCTGGAGGGAGAACTCAGGAGTCTCATCTGTGTGGGAAGTCTTCAGTCAATCAACTCATCTACGACAACACGAGAGGACATATACTAGACAGAAACCAATGATAGAAACCATCTTTGTGAGAGGCTTTAGACCTGATTATCCGTGGGAGAGAAAGACTATGAACATTGCAGCTCTGGGAAAGCCTTCAGTCATCATGGAGGGTTGGTTCCCTAAAAGAACAAACAGCAGAGAGAAACCATGAGTGTCACTCGTGGGAAAGCTTTGAACTGATCTACTCCTTTTATACAGAAGCAAACAATGAACAGTGATGAGAGTCCACGAGAACATTTTTCATGTGAGAAATCCTCTCTCTATAGTCAGCCTTCAATGTCATGTGGAAATACGAAAAGAAAAGAATATAGCTGCGTGGGGTATTATATCTTGCTTGTATAGTATGCACATAAGAACTATGACTATGACTCAAAATTTAGTGTAAAATTAAATATGAAGAACTAAAACCAGAAAAGCCACCTAGAGACACAAACACAGTTTGGCTACTCAGTCCCTATGCAAAAACACATTTACAGATGTATGTATGTATTCTGCTAGGATTCTAGCGAATCTAGGAGCCTGCAGTTTCAATGTTAGTTTCAAATACCCAAAGGGACTTAGAGGGAAGGATACTCCTAATCCATACTTAATGGAGAAATCCTTCAACCTGTCTGCGGCCGAGTTCCTGAGACTTGTCCCCTGCACACATACCTCCTTCTCCACTAACTTCCTGAGATTACCTCTTCTAGCCTTCCTTGTCAATGCCTTGTTGCTACTTCCGCTCATAGTACTAGCCTTCCTGCCTCCGGACTCCCTTCAACTCACACATGCTGCTGCACCTCTGCCTCTTTGCCTCTGCCTCTGCTTCCAAATTTCCCCCTCCTCCTCTTGAAGTTCACAGGTTGTACACTTCCCCACACACGTCTTCACTTCCTCGGGGGAAATGACAACTCCCTCACGCTGGCCTAGCCCTTCTTATCTTCTCCAAATCACCCTCTGCTCTCACCCTCTGCACTCCTGGGCTCTCTCAGTCCTCTCATGCACACCAATACCCATTCATCTAAGCTGTTGTCTCCCTGCTCTGTCACCAAGTCCCTCTGCTTCTTTTCTGTGCACAGGAGGTGTGTGTCTAAGGTGGAAGGGAAGCAGCCTTTCTTTTCTGCCTTTGGCCTCCTGCTCCTGTGTCTGATATCCGAATAGTCTGGATTCAGCATCTGCTCACTTGCCCGAGACCACCTGAAGACCTTGCCTGGCTTGCTAGGTAGCAGCCCGGTGTGCTTCTGAGCTTGCAGGACTGTGCATGTGCGACCTGCTGTTCAGCAAAACCTCCAGGAGTTGGCCAGATGTTTTGGCTTTCCATGCTTTCCGAGTGTATTGAGGCGTGCTTGCATTTGCATTCCAACAGGAACAGCTTTAGGGTGAGGGGGAGTGATGCCCCTTAGCAGTAGGCAGTTGGTGCTCACAGGCCAGCAAGCCTCCTGTTGCCTCCCTGACGCCAGTGGTGCTGGGAAGCCTCTGGGCATTGACCGTATGGTTTGGCGCTCTGTGACATGGCCAGGTTCTAGGCGCCACCTGCTGACGTGTGCCAGTGTTCCAAGTGGAGTTGCAATAGCGAAAGGGATGCGCAGTCCCATACGGCTTGGCTCTCAGTGCTCACTAGTTCTCATTGGCCATCGGGGAATCACAGGACTTCAGAAGCTGCAAATCCCGCCCCTGGCCATCCCGCCGGGACCACCTTGGGCAAGGGTCCTAGGCAAATAAACTTTCCACCTCTCCTCCTGCTCCATCCTCCCACATCCTGGCGGAACCCATGTGGGAATGCTTCACCACCGCCTCTGCCCTTGCCAGTCCTTAAAGAGGCAGGTGGCTGGATTCACCACCTCTTTCACAATCAACGTCAACTGTCTTGCTGACAGCAGAAGGGAGAAACAAGGTTAGCAGGTAAGGGGATATGCGCATCTCCTCCCTGCACAGGTCTCCGCTCGCCTCTTTTCTGCCCTCTTGCCTGGGCCTCTCTGGCCCAGATCCCTGCCTGCTCCTTCCTGATACTGAGCAGCCAATGATTAAACTGCCTATAGGCAGGAGCTGACAATGCTGGTGCAGTAGGCTCACAGGCATATGTTGAAGGCTCCTGCATGATGCTATGCTCAGACACCAGGGAAAGGGACATCTGACACTTCCCAGCCTCAGCCAAGGCACCCTAGCACCCAGCAATGGTATTTGTAGGCATCATCATCACTGTCATGCAGATTGCCAACAGCAGTGGCTGCTTAGCATCCACGGACTCAAGTCTAGAAACCTTGGTGCAGCGGACAGCACTAAAGGGAATCCTCCCCCAAGTGATTAGTGTCCGCGAATTTCAAGCAAGCAAGTATTTGTGCACACAATTTGAACCCCATCTGTCCAACCTCATGTCTGACACACTCATGCAACCACACAAACAGAGAATGCCTCACATGCAAGCCCACTCTCTATCTCTGTCTTTCTCTTTCCCTCACCGCAGCCTCCACATGCTCATTCAGAACACACTGTGACAGGTCCTCCTAGATCCACATACATATGCCTATCTACACATGTGCAGAATTCCACTTAGGAAGCAAACCCATGTACAGTATCAGGAACGCACACGCACTCATGCAGGAAAGCACGGGCACACACACGCACACGCGAGCGCACTCAGTACACAGTGGGTTGGAAGGTGCTAAGGGTTTTCCGGGGACTGGGTCCTACTTGTTCTAGTCAAGGATGATGTTCTTCTGGTGGGCGTGGCTAAGGAGCGCAGCCCTGCGTATTGCCCAGCCTATTGGCGTGTGTCTCCCCCTGCTGTCCTCACCAGTCGCCTATTCCCTGTACCATGGAGCTTGATCGACCTGCGTAGCAAAGAACTCTTGGGGGAAAGCAATCAAGGGAGCCATGTGAATGCAACAGGAACACGGGATTATGGCCCAGTAGTGCCACAAACTGGGAAGGAATTCGTTACCGCTCTGGTCTAAACCATGAAGCAAGGCACTGCGGGCAGATAGTGGCGCAGCCCTGTGCCGCAGAATCCCTTGGCTCTTCTTCCTTCTCGTTGGTCCAGGTGTGGGGGGCGCTCGTCCTGATGCGCGCAACCTGGCCTTCCTAGCCACCCCCACCTTCTGCGACCGAGTTCCTGAGGCTTGTCCCCTGCAAACATAGCTCCTTCTCAACTAACTCCCTGAGATTCTTTCTTGTAGCCCTACTTGTCCCGGCCTTGTGGCTGCTTCCACTCCTAGTACTAGCCTTCCTGCCTCTGGATTCCCTTCAAATCACGCATGCCGCTGCGCCTCTGCCTCTTTGCCTCTGCCTCTGCTTCCCAATTTCCCTCTCTTCCTCTTGAGCTTCACAGGGTACGCAACACCTCACGCACCTCTTCACTTCCTCTGGGTAAATCACAACTCCCTCACCCTAGTCTAACCCTTTTTATCTTCTCCAAATCTTCCTCTACTCTCACCCTCAGCACTCCTGGGCTCTCTCAGTCTGTCATGCACACCGATCCCCATTCATCTAAGATGATGTTTTCCTGCTCTGTCTCCAAGGCCCTCTGATCCTTTTCTGTACACAGGTGTATGTCTCTTGTGGGAGGGTAGTGGACTTCCTTTTCTGCCTTCCGACTCTTGCTCTATCATCTGACATCCGATTAGTCTGGAAAAAGCCTCTGCTCACTTGACCGAGACCACCTGAAGACCTTGCCTGGCTTGCTAGGTAGCAGCCTGGTGTGCTTCTGAGCTTGCAGGACTGAGCATGAGCTGCCTGCTGTGCAGGAAATCTTCCAGGAGGTGGCTGGATGTTTTGGTTTTCCATGCCTTCCCAGTGTGCTGAGGAGTGCTTGCATTTGCATTCCAACAGGAACAGCTTTAGGGGGAGGGGGAGTGACGCCCCTTAGCGGTAGGCAGTTGGTACTTACAGGCCAGCAGAGCCTCCTGTTGCCTTTTAGACTGTGCATGCGCACCATGGGTTCTGGGAAGCCTCTGTTCATTGCCCATATTGTTTGGCGCTGTGTGACGTGGCCAGGTTCTAGACGCCATCTGCTGATGTGTGCTAGTGTTCCAAGTGGAGTTGCCATAGCGAAAGGGACAAGAAGTCCCTTAGGGGTTGGGTCTCAGTGTTCACTAATTCTCACAGTCCATTGGGGAAGCAGAGGACCTCTAGAGCCGCAAGTCTTCCCCTGGCCATCCCGCTGGGATCGGCTTGGGACAGGGTCCTTGGCAAATACACTTTTCACATCCCCTCCTGCTCCATTCTCCCAAATCCTGGCTGAACCAGTGTGGGACATCTCCACCACCGCCTCTGCCCTTGCTAGTACTGGAAGCAGCCAGTGACTGGATCTTCCCCCTCTCTCACCATCAACATCATCTCTCTTGCTGACAGCAGAAGGGAGACACAAGGTTAGCAGGTCAGAGGATATGGGCATCTCCTCTCTGCATAGGTGTACGCTCGCCTCTTTTCTGCCCTCTTGCCTGAGCCTCTCTGGGCCAGACCCCTGACTGCTCCTTCCTGATACGAGGCAGCCAAGGATTATACTGGCTATAGTCAGGAGTTGGCAATGCGGGCACAGTTGGCTCACAGGTATATGTTTGAGGCTCCTGCACGATGCTATGCTCAGACACCAGGGAAAGGGACATCTGATGCTTCCCTGCCTCGGCAAAGGCACCCTAGCACCGAGCAATGGTATTCTTAGGCGTCATCATCACTGACATGCTGATCGCCAACAGCAGTGGCTGCTTCGCATCCCCGGAATCAAGTCTAGAGACCTTGGTGCAGTGGACAGCTCTAAACGGCAGCCTTCAACAAATTATTGGTGTCTGGGAATTTCAAACAAGCAAGTATACAGGCACACACTTTGAAGTCCATCTGTCCAACCTCATATCTGACACACTCATCCAACTGCACATAAACAGAGAATTCCTCACATGCAAGCCCACTCTCTAGCTCTGTCTTTCTCTCTCTCTTGCTGCAGTATCCACATGCTCACTCAGAACACACTGTGGTGAGTACTCCTGGATTCACATCCACATGCCTATTTACACATATGCAGAATTGCTCTTAGAAAGCACACCCATGTACATTGTTAGGAACACACACGCACTCATGCAGGCAAGCATGGGTACACAGATGTTCATGCGAGTGAACCCAGTTCACAGTGGCTTGGAAGGTGCTAAGTGTTTTCCAGGGACTGGGTCCTACTTGCTCTAGTCAAGGGTGATGTTCTTTTGGTGGGCGTGGCTCAGTAGCACACCCCTGCGTATTGTCCAGCCTATTGGCACTTGTGTCTTCCCCTGCTGCCCTCCTCAGTCTCCCATTCCCTGTACCATGCAGTTTGATTGACCTGCATAGCAAAGAACTTTTGGGGAAAGCAATCAAGGGAGACATGTGAATGCAACAGGACCACCGATTACGCCCCAGTAGTGCCCCAATTGTGGAAGACACTCATTACCCCTCTGGTCTACACCCTGAAGCAAGGCACTGAGGGCTGAGAGTGGTGTAGGCCTGTGGCCCAGAATCCCTTGGCTCTTCTTCCTTCTCATTGGTCCAGTGGTGGGGGGTGCCCATCCCGATGAGTGCAACCTGGCCTTCCTAGCCACCACTCCCTATACATGGCCGAGTTCCTGAGGCTATTCCCATGCACACATACCTCCTTCTCCACTAACTCCCTGAGATTCTCTCTTCTAGCCCTCCTTGTCCCTGCCTTGCTGCTGCTTCCACTCCTAGCACTAGCCTTCCTGCCTCCGGATTCCCTTCAAATCATGCATGCTTCTGTGCCTCTGCCTTTTTGCCTCTGCCTCTGCTTCCCAATTTCCCCCTCTTCCTCTTGTGGTTCACAAGCTACACACCGCCCCATGCACCTCTTCACTTCCTCTGGGTAAATCACAACTCCCTCACCCTAGTCTAACCCTTTTTATCTTCTCCAAATCTTCCTCTACTCTCACCCTCTGCACTCCTGGGCTCTCTCAGTCTCTCATGCACACCGATGCCATTCATCTAAGATGTTGTCTCCCTGCTCTGTCTCCAAGTCCCTTGTTGGGGACTCTGTTTTGGCCTTGGTGGGGGAAGGGCGCCAAGGTCGAGGGCCCTTTCCCCAGCCCTGTGACAGTTTAACATCGAGTCCCTCCCACCTTCTGGCCTCAATGGGAAAAGAAGCCCCCCCCGGGGGGGGGGCGAACACATGCGTGCCACCATGATAGGGATTGTCCAGCCCAAAAAGGAAGTTTCATGACATCACCTGGTGGGCAGCCCGCCTTAGCCAATGGCCCAAGTCCTTCCCATTCCCGCCATTACCACTATATAAACCCCCACCCAATTAAATCCTTTGAGACCCATTCAACCATCCAACCGTCTCCCCAATATCTTTGTCCTGCAGCTCCTGACACATTATGGGTACGCGAGGAAGGGATTTCGGCATCCCACTTCAGCTTAGAGCAGTCCAGTAAGGACACACCTTGCTCCTTCTGCCGGTATGAGGGGTAGTGTGTAGTTTCTTCCATAGAATCGAGTTTCAGGCATTTCCGCAGGAGATAAGGGGGAAGGGGTCCTCAGAGATCCCAACAAATGGCGCCCACTCAGGACTTGAATGCACAGCCGGGATTTTCGAGCTTCAGCGACCCACACAGGCTGCTCTAAGTACATGGTTTTCAGTAGTGGGATGTGTCCTCCAAGTGGGGGGGGCAAACACATAAAGAGCAGTTGGGCTTGTGGGGCTCCATGGCACCTGAGGGAGTTCCCCAGCCCTGGCAATTTGGAGCCAGGCAGGGGAAGGAGCGGGGCGCACCTCCTGCGGAAACGCGGAAGTGGAGCAGTGGGGCTTGCAGGAGCGTGAATGCTGCAGCCTTGGGCTGGGGTCGGTCCTGCTTTGTGCGGCTGGGGCCAGATGGCTCGGGCCCTGCAGTGGTGCTTGAGAAACAGAGGGTGGCCTGGCTCCTGAGAGTGGCAGTGGAGCAAGTACTGGAGTGGTTTGGCACCTGCATTGGCTGTGGGCAGCACTGAGCAGGGCCTTGAGAGTCCCGAGACCCAGCGCCGGAAAGAGTTGGGGTGAGCATCCCAAGGAGACATGGCAGGGGAACACTGGGATGGCTGCGTGGGCTCTCGCCTGCCTGGTGTTTCTGGGTCCCGATCTGTGAATGGGTCCCGGGCCGGGCGCGGAGTGCAGTCTGGGCTCTGTGCAGGCCCAGGATTGGGAGCAACGGCATGTGCTGGAGCCCGCTTGGCCTCGGGCAGCTCCGGGCGTCTAGTGTGGAACTCTTTGCGCAGCCAAGCGTGACGGGCCGAGCACGGCGCGGTGGAAGCAAGGTTCCACCGCTGCACGGTTCCGCCACTTGGGAAACCGTGGCACGGCGGCGGCAGAGCCTTTGGGAGAAAACTGCTTTTGGGCCAAGCTGTGGGTCTCACAGCAGCTGGGCGGGGCCCCAGAGCAGTCTGTGAAAGGACCCCTGCTGCGTCCGCCTGTCATTTGCAGACTTGTGGCTGCCGATGGAGTTAAAGCAAAAAAAAAAAAAAAAAGGTTAATGTTTGTTAAGCTTGGAGATTCGGTTAAGTTCTGCCTGTTGTTGGTTAAATCCTGTTTTCTCTAGCTGGTCAATGCAAGTGTTGGGCAATGGAGTTCTCAATCTTGGTTCCCTCAAGGTTGGAAAAACTCTTGAAGATGTAGTCCCACCCATTCCCACAGGTGATGGGTGTGCCAGACTCCCCTGGGCTGGGGGGAATCAGACTAACAGGCCTCCAGCTATTGCCCTGCAGCTGGGAGGGGCTAGCACCCCTTCATGCTTGCCGCACATTTTCTCTCTGTGTCAGACTTACAGCTGCGGACCGGGTTGGAACCAGGAAAGTCTCAAATTATAAACTAAAATGGAATTTTAAAAGGAAAACAAAGAGTTTTCGTACAGCAATAAGTAACTTGATTGGATTTCCTATAATTACCAGTTTAAAGATACAAAAAAAATGGAGGAGTTTTTCTGGATGGATGAAAAAGTTTGCTTGTCTGCTGTGATTTAAAAAAATTGTCATGTTGGGAGTCACAGATTCGTCTTGGGATTGGGTGACTAGGAGAGGTTTCCTTTTTGTTTTTTATTCAACCACGTGGTTCTATTATGGGCAAATTAATACCATTTGCCACTGGAATTCCAGAAAACTTAAATGGCAAATCAAAAAAGCAATTTTAAGAGGGCTCAGGGTTTGTGTGTGTGTGTGCGTGTGTGTGTGTGTGTGTGTGGTTGTTGGTAAGATTTAAAAGCAGAACAAAATAGGTTTTCAGCCCAAAGTTTGGATGCAAACAAATGGGCCTAAGAGAAACTCCATAAAGTTCAAATATGTAGCATGTGGTATAAGTACAGTGATGTAAAACCAGTGTGATATTTTTATACCCAGTGTGTTAAAAGTTAAGTGTGCATCTAGTCCTGAAAATTGTTTGGCATAAATTAAGGTTTTTCCTTCCCATTTTTCTCTCCTGTGTTGTCATAAACTCTCAAGATCAATCGTTCCATACAAATGTGACTACTAACCTAAATTTTCCTGACCCAAAAATTAACATTTTGCTTCTTAGGATACAGGTCCAACGTGTGTGTATTAGCTGCATGGACTGTGACAGAGCCACCAAAGTCTGTTCCCAAACTGCCTGGGTTCACTACTGGCAATCTTCTCCCAGGATTAGAGTTGGGTTCATAAATCGTCCTATCCTAACAGTTACCCCAGGTTAAATCACCATAGTTATGTTAGTGGTCACAGAGCTAGCCAGGTGGATTTTGTGATTAAGAAAGTCTTTTCACCCTGCTTAAACCAGAAGGGCATCAGCCTACCAGAGCCAGGAATGCTGGGAAATTTTAAACACCCTAACCAATCTATATAGAAACTTTGCAGGCAACCCAAAGTGAGATGTGACAGTCTATCCAGAGATGCCATTGCAGCCTTGCCCAGATTTCTCCATTGCATGGCATGGAACTTGCCATTTTGGAATGAGGGACGCAGCCACTGCTGGGACTGAGGATTCCACACTGCTTTAACCCTCGATTGTCATTTATCTGTGTTCTCTTTCACTTGCCAGTGGGATTAAATGGCGTGATTTGGGTGGATGGCATATAAATCTCATGTTCTCTAAGTGTCACAGCAAAACCTTAACAAGCAGTTTTTTGTCAGTTCTCAACGAGTTACAAATGGATTATCTCTGTTGTTTTTCCTTGTTGCTCAATTGGAGTTAAAAAAGGGCTTGTATGACTAAGACTCCTTGGATGCACTTCAAAGCCAGCCTGGGCAAAAGAAAAATTTCTCTAATATTCCACCTCCCAGTTAACCAGCAAAGAGCCAGATTGAGAACTGGGCTCAACAGAACCAGCAAAATGCTGAAAGTAGCACCGTGGCTCAAGTGGTAGAGCACTAGCCTCGAACAGAAGTGCTCAGGGACAGTGCTCAGGCCCCGAGTTCAAATACGGATGGGAAAATGCAATTCCAGCAACAAACGCTGGAAGTCCTGGGACTTAGCCAGTCCAGGAGATGGGAATGTGGAGTGGAGTGAGAGGAGAATGGTGTCATATCCTAAACGGAGCTGCCTTGTCTTGCCCTTTCAAAATGAATCAGAGCTGGGAAATCAAGAGAGGTAATACCTGTCCATTTTACTTTTTCTACCAGTTGTATATATATATTTATTTATTTATTTATTTTGCCTCTGACTGGCTATGCCAAATCGGTTTTCTATCACTAAACACTTCTTTCAGTCATTTCTCCTTACCTGTTCATTTTACAATTGGGTTTGTACTTCAAGTGGAACGTTTCTGGCTTATGCCCAGGATATACTTTATATCATTCATGCCAACCAGCTCTGAGATCTTGTCAATACTTTGCCTAACCTTCTCAAAAGCTTCTTTTAACAGAATGAAATCTCTTGCTTAGATCTCCACCTGGGAATTTGCCATTCATAGCCGTCACTGTAACACTGACCTGAACCCTGGAGGCCCAGCCCTGGAAATTTCTGGGTATGCCCAAGATGCAGGAAGGGCCAGAGGAAACCATAGCACTCTCTGGCCTCAGTGATCATTCTCATGGTAATGATGGGAACTTTTGCCAGCCACACTGGATGGTCCCAGGCTGAGGGGCCCTTGATTATGTTGCCCCCTTGACAGCAGGGGGCGTAGCTACAGAAGAGGAGACCTCCACCCATACTCCCTGCCTGGTGGCCACTGGTGTCATAATTTTAAAAAACAAAAGAGGTGTGGGTAGAGCTGGTCGAGTCTGGCTGAGCCAGCTGGAGTAGCAGTTGAAGAACACTTCCTGCTCTTGGAGACGTAGCCCACGGGCACGTCTGCCTCGCGAGCCGGCCATGATTTGTCCATGCTCCCTACACTCCCCCGGGGGACAAATAGGTGCCTGCCACTAGTGCCTTACATCAACTCCCCGCTAAGTGATTGGCTGGGGAGGACTTAGGAGGTGGGAGTTGCTGGGGGCTATATAATCCCTGATCTGTGCAACAATAAACGAGACCTGCTTCAAGCTTGTCCTCCCAGCATGTGTTCCTGTGCGTGTCGTTCACGCTTACCTCCTGCCAGAGATCTAGCCCCACAAAGGTGGGGGGGTAGCCCCCAGGATTAATTAAGGATAGTTATGCTTATGTTAATTATCAAGAAATTTTAAATCATCCCGAATCAGTGTGGGATGGAGTACTGTATATATGTTTTTCCAGGTTGGAAAATTAAACCCAGAGCACCCGCTCTGGAGAAATATTTTCTTCTTGTTCTCTCCAGGAAAATGACTTCTGCTCTTCCATGGAAATATAGAAAGTATGACTGCATACGGCAGGAGACCGGTAGGAGGCAACAAAGCTTCCTTTCCTTCTTTGCGTTTTAGATTCTTTCTTGAGTGCCTCATGGCACAATGTTTTTCCATGGTGATATTGCCCACAGCGTCACACAAAAAACTAAAGGAATTTTGCACCGTGCTTCTTCCTTTCCTCTCCCCCTACTGCTAGACTTAGGGAGTCCCATTGGAAAGAAAATAGGAGCTGAGGGTATTGACACTCAACCCCAATGTTTTATGATAGATATGTTTGAGAAAAGTAAGCGCAAAGGTTTGGCGCCTTTGCTTCAATGTTGCTATATAAAAGAATGTTTTACTAATCACTTATGTTTAAGTTGTCAGCTACTGTGAACTACCAGGGATGCCAGAGCTTCATCCTACTTCTACCTTACCGCCAAAAGAGGAACGATGCCCACATTATCTTCAAGGGCACAGAGACGTTAAGGAATCTAGCGTCTCGGGATGAAATCACATGCATAGGCCCTTACCTACCCGTCACCCCTTTTGTTGAAGGGGCCCCACAGATGTTGTGTCAGTATTTGCCTTATGCCCACAAATGCCATGTATTTACAGCATCCCCTGCTCATTTAAAAAACAAAAAGGGGGAGATGTTGGGGACTCAGTTTTGACCTTGTTGGGGGAAGGGCACAAAGAGCAAGGCACTGCCCTTCCCCCAGCCCTGCGACAGGGTAACAGCGAGTCCCACCCACATTCCGGCCTCAACCGGAAAAGAAGCCCCCTGCCCCTGGGGGGGCGAACATGTGCATGCCACCATGATAGAGATTGTCCATCCCACAAAGGAAGTTTCATGACATCACCTGATGGGCAGCCCGGCTTAGCCAATGACCCAAGTCCTTCCCAATCTGGCCATTACTGCTATATAAAACCCTCCCAATTAAATCCTTTGAGACCCATTCAACCATCCAACCGTCTCCCCGATATCTTTGTCCTGCAGCTCCTGACACATTACGGGGGGCCCAGGAAGGGATTTCGGCACCCCACTTCAGCTTGGAGCAGTCCAGTGAGGACACACCTTATTCCTTCTGCCTGTATGAGGGGTAGGGCAGAGCTTCATCCATAGAAATTGAGGTTTGGGCATTCCCCCTGGAGATGGGGGGGGAAGGAGTCCTAGAGACCCCAACATTTGGGCATATCCTCTGGAGAAGTGAGGAGAAGGGGTCCTCAGAGGTCCCGACAGTCCCTCTGCTCCTTTTCTGCGCACAGGAGGTGTGTGTCTAAGGTGGGAGGGTAGCGGCCTTCCTTTTCTGCCTTTAGACTCCTGATCCTGCGTCTGACATCTGATTAGTCTGGAAACAGCCTCTGCTCACTTGAGGAAGACCACCTGAACACCGTGCCTGGCTTGCTAGGTAGCAGCCCAGTGTGCTTCTGAGCATGCAGGACTGCGCATGTGCGGCCCGCTGTGCAGCAAAGCCTCCAGGAAGTGGCCGAATGTTTTGGTTTTCCGTGCCTTCCTGATGAGCTGAGGAGTGCTTGCATTTGCATTCCAACAGGAACAACTTTAGGGGGAGGGAGACTGACGCCCTTTAGCAGTAGGCCGTTGGTGCTCACAGGCCAACAGAGACTCCTGTTGCCTCCCTGACTGTGCATGAGTGAAAGGGTTGCTAGGAAGCCTCTGGGGGTTGCCTGGAAGGTTTGGCGCTTTGTGATGTGGCCGTACTAGGCGCCATCTGCTGACATGTGCCAGTGTTCCAAGAGGAGTTGGCATAGTGAAAGGGGCGCGAAGTACCTTAGGGGTTGGCTCTCAGTGATCACTAATTCTCACAAGCCATTAGGGAAGTAAAAGACCGCCGGAGCAGCAAAGACCACCCCTGGCCATACCGCTGGGGCCGGCTTGGGTCAGGGTCCTAGGCAAATACAACATCCACCTCCCCTCCTGCTCCATCCTCCCACATCCGGGCTAAACCCGTGTGGGACAGTTCCACCACCCCCTCTGCCCTTGCCAGTCCTGAAAGCAGCCAGTGACTGGATCCTCCATCTTTCTCACCATCAACGTCATCAGTCTTGCTGACAGAAGAAGGGAGATACAAGGTTAGCAGGTCAGGGAATATGGGCATCTCCTCCCTCCACAGGTGTCTGCTCAACTCTTGTCTGCTCTCTTGCCTGGGCCTCTCTGGCCCAGAACCCTGCTCCTCCTTCCTGCTACCGAGCAGCCAAGGATTATACTGCCTATAGGCAGGAGCTTAAAATGCGGATGCCGTTGGCTCACAGCCATATGTTGAAGGCTCCTGCAGGATGCTATGCTCAGACACCAGGAAAAGGGAAAGCTGACACTTCCCAGCCTCAGCCAAGGCACCCGGGCACCCAGAAATGGTATTTATAGGTGACCCGATCACTGTCAGGTTGATCGCCAACAGCAGTGGCTGCTTAGCATCCCCGGACTCACGTTTGGAGACCTTGGTGCAGCGGACAGCAGTAAAGGGCAGCCTTCGCCAAATGATTGGTGTCCGGGAATTTCAAGCAAACAAGTATACGTACACACACTTTCAACTCCATCTGTTTAACCTCATATCTGTCACACTCATGCAACTGCACAGGAACAGATAATTCCTCACATACAAACCCACTCTCTATCTCTGTCTTTCTCTCTCCCTCACCGCAGCCTCCACATGATCACTCAGAACACACTTTGAAGGGACCACCTGGACCCACATCCACATGCCTACTTACACATATGCTGACGTCCGCATTGGAAGCACACCCATGTACAGTGTCAGGAACACACATGCACTCATGCAGGCAAGCACGAACACACACACGCACACGCGAGCACACCCAGTACACAGCGGCTTGGAAGGTGCTAAGGGCTATCTGGGGACTGGGTCCTATTTGCTCAAGTCAAGGGTGATGTTCTTGTGCTGGGCGTGGCGAGGGAGCACAGCCTGTGTATTGGCCAGCCCATTGGCACTGTGTCTCTGCCTGCTGTCCTCATCTCCCATTCCCTGTACCAAGCAAGTTGAGTGACCTAGGAAGCAAAGAATTCTTGGGGGAAAGCAAGGGAGACATGTGAATGCAACAGGACCACGGGATTACGCCCCAGTAGTGCCCCAACCCAGGAAGGCATTCGTTACCACTCTGGTCTACACCCTGATGCAATGCACTGCAGGCAGAGAGCGACGCAGCCCTGTGCCCCATAATCCCTTAGCTCATCTTCCGTCTTGTTGGTACATGGGTGCGGGGGCGGCCTTCCTGATGCGTGCACCTGGCCTTCCTAGACACCACTCACCATCAGCTCCCGAGTTCCTGATGCTTTTCCACTGCACTCATACCTCCTTCTCCACTAAATGCCTGAGATTCTCTCTTCTAGACCTCCTTGTCCCTGACTTCTGCTGCTTCCATTCCTAGCACTAGCCTTCCTGTCTCCGGGCTCCTTTCAACTCACGCATGCCGCTGTGCTCTGCCTCTTTGCCTCTGCCTCTGTTTCCCAAATTCCCCCTCCTGCTCTTGAGGTTCACAGGCTGCACAGCTCCCCACACACCTCTTCACTTCCTCTGCGGAAATCAGACATCCCTAACCCTGGCCTAGACCTTCTTATCTTCTGCAAATTGCCCTCTGTTCTCACCCTCTGCACTCCTGGGCTCTCTCAGTCCTCTCGTGCCCACCGATCCCCATTCAACTAAGCTGTTGTCTCCCTGCTCTGTCCCCAAGTCCCTCTGCTTCTTTTCTCCACACAGGAGGTGTGCGTCTGAGGTGGGAGGGTAGCGGCCATCTTTTTCTGCTTTCTGGCTTCTGTTCCTGCATCTGACATCCGATTATTCTGAAAACAGCCTCTGCTCACTTGACCTAGACCACCTGAAGTCCTTGCCTGGCTTGCTAGGTAGCAGCCTGGTGTGCTTCTGAGCTTGCAGGACTGCACATGAATGGACCGCCGTGCATCAAAGCCTCCTAGAGGTGGCCGGATGTTTTGGTTTTCCATGCCTTGCCCATTGTGCTGAGGTGTGTTTGCATTTGCACTCCAACAGGAACAGCCTTAGCAGGTGGGGCATTGACGCCCCTTCGCGGTAGTCAGTTGGTGCTCACAGCGCATCAGGCCCTGCTGTTGCCTCCATCACTGCGCATGTGCTCCAGGGGTGCTAGGAAGCCAATGGGCGGAGCCCAGATGGTTTGGCGCTCTGTGACGTGGCCAGGTCTTGGCGCCATCGGCTGACATGTGCCAGTGTTTCAAGTGGAGTTGCCATAGCGAAAGGGATGCGAAGTCCCTAAAGGGTTGGAACTCAGTGCTCACTAGTTCTCACAGGCCATCGGGGAAGCACACGACCTCTGGAGCCTCAAATCGCGCCCCTGGAAATCTGGCTGGGACCGGCTTGGGCCAAGGTCCTAGGCAAATACATTTTTCACCTCCCCTCCTGATTCATCCCACATCCTGGCTGAACCCAAGTGGGACAGCTCCCGCACCGCCTCTTCCCTTGCCAGTCCTGGAAGTGGCCGGTGTCTGGATCTGCCACCTCTCTTACCATCAACGTCATCTGTCTTGATAACAGCAGAATGGTGATACAAGGTTAGCCGGTTAGGGGATATGGGCATTTCCTCCCTGCACAGGTCTCTGCTCGCCTCCTGTCTGCCCTCTTGCCTGGGCCTCTCTGGCCCAGATCCTTTTCTGCACCTTCCTGCTACCAAACAGCCAAGGATTATACTGCCTATAGGCAGGAGCTGTCAATGCGGGTGCCGTTGGCTCACAGTAATATGTTGAAGGCTCCTGCAGGATGCTATGCTTAGACACCAGGAAAAGGGAAATCTGACGCTTCCCTGCCTCAGCCAAGGCACCCGAGCACCCAGAAATGGTATTTGTAGGCGACACCATCACTGTCAGGTTGATTGCCAACAGCAGTGGCTGCTTAGCATACCCGGACTCAAGTGAGGAAAACTTGGTGCAGCGGACAGCAGTATAGGGCAGCCTTTGCCAAATGATTGGTGTCCGGCAATTTCAAGCAGCAAGTATACGTACACACACTTTCAACTCTTTTTGTTCAACCTCATATCTGACACACTCATGCAACCTCACATGAACAGAGAATGACTCACATGCAAGCCCACTCTCTGTCTCTGTCTTTCTCTCTCACTGGCCGCTGCCTCCACATGCTCACTCAGAACACACTGTGACGGCACCTCCTGGATCCACATCCACATGCCTATTTACACATATGCAGACTTCCGCATAGGAAGCACACCCATGTAAATTGTCAGAAACATACACACACTCATGCAGGCAAGCATGGACACACACACGCACATGTAAGCACACCCAGTACCCAGTGGCTTGGAAGGTGCTAAGGGTTTCCAGGGGACTGGATCCTACTTGCTCAAGTCAAGAGTGATGTTCTTGTGGTGGGTGTGGCGAGGGAGCACAATCCTGTGTATTGTCCAGCCCATTGGCACTTGTGTCTCCCCCTACTGTCCTCATCAGTCTCCCATTCCCGGTACCATGGAGCTTGAGTGACCTGGGAAGCAAAGAACTCTTGGGGGAATGCAATGAAGGGAGACATGTGAATGCAAGAAGACCACGGGATTACGCCCCAGTTGTGCCCCAACCAGGGAAGGCATTTGTTCCCACTCTGGTCTACACCCTGATGCAAGGCACTACGGGCAGAGAGCTCCACAGGCCTGTGCCCGAGAATCCCTTGGCTCTTTTGCCTTCTCGTTGGTACATGTGTGAGGGGGCAGCCTTCCTGATGCATGCAACCTGGCCTTCCTAGACACCACCCACCATCGGCGGCCGAGTTCCTTAGGCTTCTCCCCTGCACTCCTACCTCCTTCTCCACTAACTGCCTGAGATTCTCTCTTCGAGCTTTCCTTGTCCCTGCCTTGCTGCTGCTTCCACTCCTAGCACTAGCCTTCCTGTCTCCCGACACCTTTCAAGTCAAGCATGCTGCTGCACATCTGCCTCTTTGCCTCTGCCTCTGCTTCTGCGTTTCCCCTCCTCCTCTTGAGGTTCACATGCTGCACAGCTCCGCATGCACCTCTTCACTTCCTCTGGGGACATCACAACTTTCTCACCCTGGCCTGGTCCTTCTTATCATCTCCAAATTTCCCCCTGCTCTCACCCTCTGCACTCCTGGGCGCTCTCAGTCGTCTCTTGCCCACCGATCCCCATTCATCTAAGCTGTTGTCTCCCTTCTCTGTCCTGAAGTCCCTGTGTTTCTTTTGTGCACACAGGAGGTGTGTGTCTGAGTTGGGAGGGTAGTGGCCATCTTTTTCTGCTTTCTGGCTTCTGTTCCTGTGTCTGACATCTGATTATTCTGGAAACAGCTTCTGCTCACTTGACCTAGACCACCTGAAGTCCTTGCTTGGCTTACTAGGTAGCAGCCCGGTGTGCTTCTGAGCTTGCAGGACTGCACATGCATGGACCGCCATGCAGCAAAGCCTCCTAGACGTGGCCGGATGTTTTGGTTTTCCATGCCTTGCCCATTGTGCTGAGTTGTGTTTGCATTTGCATTCCAACAGGAACAGCCTTAACAGGCGGGGCAATGACACCCCTTAGCAGTAGGCAGTTGGTTCTCACAGGCCATCAGGCCCGGCTGTTGCCTCTCTGACTGCGCATGTGCCCCAGGGGTTCTAGGAAGCCTATGGGCGATGCCCAGATGGTTTGGCGCTGTGTGATGTGGCCAGTTCTTGGCGCCATCGGCTGACGTGTGCCAGTGTTTCAAGTGGAGTTGCCATAGCGAAAGGGATGCGAAATCCCTAAAGGGTTGGCTCTCAGTACTCACTAGTTCTCACAGGCCATCGTGGAAGCACAGGACCTCTGGAGACTCAAATCACGCCCCTTACAATCTAGCTGGGACCGGCTTGGGCCAAGGTCCTAGGCAAATACATTTTTCACCTCCCCTCCTGATTCATCCCACATCCTGGTTGAACCCGAGTGGGAGAGCTCCCTCACCGCCTCTTCCCTTGCCAGGCCTGGAAGTGGCCAGTGTCTGGATCCGCCACCTCTCTCACCATCAACGTCATCTGTCTTGATGAGAGCAGAATGGAGATACAAGGTTAGCCGGTTAGGGGATATGGGCATCTCCTCCCTGCACAGGTGTCCGCTCGCCTCCTGTCTGCCCTCTTGCCTGGGCCTCTCTGGCACAGATCCCTGTCTGCATCTTCCTGCTACCAAGCAGCTGAGGATTATACTGGTGTCGGGAGCCGAGCTAGCAGCTAAGCTCATCCTGACCTCTGGCTGTGCCGATGTCTCCAGAATGTCCGGAAGCAAACTTGCAGCTAGATTCATTCTCACCTCTGGCTGTGCTGATATTGCTAGGATGTACTAGATGCAAGGACCTTTGTTCACGGCCACTATCCGGAATTGCTTTGCTATTGTCCGCACCTTGCTATGTCCGCTGGAGTAGATTAATATGTTAATCTACCTTATCCTGTGTTTACTGTAATCAAATGTTTGCGAACTTCAAAGCCCCTTTGTGTTCTTAAATTTTAACCACTCTATGCTATTCCCTGGTTCCAAAACTCCATATAAGCTGGAAGTTAAGAATAAACTTGGCTGCAGTCTTGAGTTTCAATCTCAAGATGGAGACCTCCCGTACCCCATCTTTGCCTCTTGTCTTTTTTCTCTTGTCTTGTATTTTTCCTTTTCTATAATCCTCGCCCCCCTCATTCAGGATTCCCTTTTCGCTGCCGGCTGACTCAGCAGGTGTAGCGCCCGAACAGGGACCTGAAAGCCTGGGATGATGGCAGAGGACCCCCGCTCAGGTAAGGACGTCCGATTACTTGGGAAGGAGAGCAGGAGGAGAGAGTATTGTCGGGAGTAAGAAATTATGGGATGAAGTATAGGCTGCATGCTATACGTGCAGGCCCCCAAAGGCATGCTTAGTGCCCAGGCAGTAAAAGTTGGCCAAAGTAACTTAGAATGTTTCTTTAACTTTATTGAGGAAGCATGCCCCCAGTTCCTGGAGGAAGGAACCAATAACTTAGAAACTTGCTAGAAAATTGAAAAAAAAAAAAGGGGGGGCGGGGGAGAAACATTATGATGCAAGTAGCCCTGAGAGAACTTCAGTGGATGCTATTATTCTTTGATATCTGGTCCGAGATTGCTTAGATCCTAGAAATGAACAGATTAAATTCGATCAGTCGATTGGAGAAACTGAACAGGGACCTGATGAGTGTTGCCCAGCCCCGGGAGTGTATTCTGCTGCTGCCCAGGAAGAGCTGAGAAAATTAACAAGACCTGAACCCACTAGGCTACACATTAAGGAAGACTCAGATGGCTCAGACACCAAGGAGAAATTATGCAATGAACCTACTAAAGATAGATTGAGCCATGTTGAGAATATGTTGAAATCATTTATAGATCTGTTATCACAGCTTCATCCAGAACAACAAACTCCTTTAAAGGGAGTCCTGGCAGACTTACAGCTCTCCTAGGTGCAGGCTGCTAGCAGGGGGAAGGGACCTGAGGCTAGGGAAATGCTAACACCACCGAGGTAACTTCTCCTGACTGAGCGCTCTATTTCCATCCACCAGGACAGATTTGCAACCCCAACCAGAGTGAGTGACCATTAGCCTTAAGCTTACATTTTCCATAAAGCCACTGGGATAGGTCAAGGAGATCAGCAATTGGTGGTGTTTGGAGACAACTGATCTCTAGTTCAGCTCAGCTGGTTGCTCGTCAAGTCTAAATTGCTTCAGGAAAGCTGCTCAAGTTTGAGCCCAATCTTATATATTTAGAATATTTTGCAGGACTTACCTAACTTCTATGAGCGCTCAGGCAGATGAAGTTCTCTCTGTATCTTTTTCTGCCTCCCTCTAAACTCTGCCTGCCTGCCTGTGACATAGGATGGGTATCAATATTTGTTTAACATCTGCTTTGAAAGACTCAAAGAAAGGTTTTCTATTCTTGTTATTGATGTTAAGTTTGGAGACTCAGTTAAATTCTGCTTGTTTGGCTAACTCGTAAGCTTTCTCTAGCATTGAGCACATGGTCGACAATAGGATTGGTTGGGGTGGAAGCCTGCCCATCCCCCAGGTGACAAGCATGCCAAATTCCTGGAGGCTGGGCAGGGACTTGGAGTCCTGTGGCCTTGCATTTCAAAGGTGCCTTGCAATTCAAATGCTGGAAGATGAAGGTGTCTTACTGTGAGCTCACTGTCTGTGTTCATTTACTGTCTCCCACAAGCTCCCCTTGTGAGCTACTCTGGTTTCTCAAAATGTGGCTTCTCAGATGATCTGAAAATTTTGGTTTGCTGAAAATGTTTTTATTGTTTACTATCTAACCACGTGGTTCTAGAATATAGGCAAAGTAATATCATTTACCACTGGAATTCCAGAAAAACTTACATGGCCAATTAAAGAACAATTCTAGCGCACCCCCAAACGTGTGCACATTGTCTGTATGTGTAGATATGTCTGTCTATGTCTGTCTGTTGGTAAAACTTAAAAACAAAACAAAAAGCAGGTTTCAAACCCAAACTGATCATGTTTGGGAACAAACAAATGTGTCTAAGAAAAACTCCAAAAGGTTCTAATATACAGCATGGGATATAAGTTCAATGATATACAACCAGTGTGCTATTCTTTATGTCTATCTCTGCTAAGAGTCAAGTGTACATCTAATCCTGACAATTCTTTGGTATAGACTAAGATTTTGCTTCTCCATTTTTTTTCTTTTTTCCCTGTGCTCTCATAAACTCTTTAAGATCAAGGGACCAGAGTCATTTTGAAATAACTGCACAGGTGTGACTATTAACCTAAATTTTCCTGACCCAAAATTAACATTTTGCTTTGTAGGATACAGGTTGACATGTGTGCTAGCTGAGTGGACCGTGGCAGTCTGTGGCTACAGAAAGCTGCCTCCGCAGTCGGCTCCCAAACTGGGAGTTGTTTGTGACTCAGACAGAAACTGCCCTGGCTGCTACAGAGAGCAGACTTGGTTAGCCTTCAATCTGTGTGGATTTTGTGACTAGAAAGATGGTTAAAGGCCCAAGCCTTCTAAAATCTGTTTTAAAATGCCCTTAACCAGTCTGTGTAGAAATTTACAGGCACCAAGCAGGAAATGTGACAGCCTATCCAGGGAACTCTACTACAGCCTTATCCAGATGTAAGCCATCTCTCCTGCTGGCCTGCTAATTTGGGATGGAAGACACAGCCACTTCAGATCCACTGAAGCTGAGAATTTTATTGTTAATGATTTGTTTTCTCTTTCACGTGCCAGTAAGGTAAGGTTAAATAATACGATTTGATTTAATGGCACATGGATCTCATTCATTCTGCTGTTCTTTAAGTGTTACAGCAAAACTCTGGCAACTACTTGTTGGTCAATTCTTAGCAACTTACAGGTAAACTCTACTCCTTTTTTTCTCCTGTTGCTTTATTTGGAAATAAAAAGGGCTTTAATGGCTAAGACTCCTTGGACAGTTCAAAGCCAGCCCAGGCAGAGAAAAATAAAAATTCCTCTTGGTCATATTTTGGGTCCTTATTATTTTACTAGTCAAAAATTACAGGTTAAGACTTCTCATTTACGTACTTTGCATGATTTTCAAAAATTTCTGGGAGATATTAATTGGCTTCGCCCTTATCTTAAATTATCCACAGCTGAATTAAAACCCTTGTTTGAGCTATTAAAGGGGGACCCTGACCCTACATCTCCCAGAGAAATGACAACTGAAGTAGCCGAAGCCTTGAGCATAGTAAATTCTGCCATTTCTTCCCAACATGTAAATTATATTGATTACTCAGCCCCTTGGGAAGCATATATTTTAACTACACCTCATTCTCCAACAGCAGTCCTCTGACAAAAGGGACACCTTTTGTGGCTTTCCTTGCCTGCTACTCCTTCAAAAGTGTTAACTCCTTATTATGAATTGGTAGCCACCTTAGTCCATATGTGCCATGTGGAATCTTGTAAGTATCTTGGACGAGATCCATAGGTTATTTATATCCCCTATACTTTACAGCAGCAAGAATGGCTTTATATTCATTGTGATTCCTGGGCCATTGCTTGGGACAATTTTATTGGCATAATTTCACATCATTGTCCCTCCAACAAATTACTTCACTTTTCCTCTTTGTACCATTAAGGGAGGGCAATGCTATTACGGATGAGGCTACTCACATTTTTCTCACTCAAATTGACTTGGCAAAGCAATCACATGCTGCCCACCATCAAAACAGTCATGCCTTACGTCAGCAATTTCATATTCCTCGTTAGGCAGCTGGTCAAATTGTAAAAACTTGTCCCAACTGTGCTACCTTCCTGCCTGTGCCCTCCAATGGCATTAACTCTTGAGGCTTAGTGGCCAACCATGTTTGGCAAATGGATGTTACCCACATTCCCTCTTTTGGACGGCTCTGCTTTTTCCATTTTACAATAGACACTTACTCTAATTTTATTATGGCTACTCCTCTTAGCGGGGAAGCTGGCAAACATTGTATCTCCCATGCCTTATGCTGCTTTGCTACTATGGGACTTCCTAAACAAATTAAAACTGATAATGGTCCGGGATATGTTGGGCGAGCTTTTCAAACTTTTTGCAAATCTTACCAAATTGGTCACTCTACAGGAATTCCCTATGATCCTCATGGTCAAGGAATTGTCGAACGGGCCAACGGTTTGTTAAAATACCAAATTTCTAAATTAAAAGAGGGGGGGAACTATACCCCTTCTCTCCTGTTAATATACGTTCTCATGCTTTATTCATACTAAATTTTTTAAATTTGGACTGCAATGGCCACTCCGCAGCACAGCGGTTCTGGGAAAAAAGAGAGCAAAGAGCTTTTGCCCAAGTTAAGTGGCAAGATCCTTTAACAAGTGCTTGGCACGGGCCCGATCCGGTATTGACATGGGGTCGAGGACATGTCTGTGTTTTTTCACAGGATGAAAATGATGCCCGCTGGCAACCTGAGCGTTGTGTTCAGATTGTGGAAAATCATCAGAATGTTACAAGCGCTGACCCACTGGGCTTATGTGCCAGATCCACCAATTGTGCACCCTGCGACCTGGGAGGGAGCTGAGGTGTTCATCCATGTCAACAGATCAGCGTATGGTACAGCTCCAGACCCTTTTGTCCAACACGTTAAGATGGGAGATTTTGCAGCTTCTGGCATTGGAACCCCTTTATGCTTTACAACGGACTCCAACAGTTATATTCCAGGCTGTACTGTAATGCAATCCATAAATCATAGAATTTGGATTCCTGATAATAGTCAAGTATATAATATACAAATGACTTCATTGCCTACTGGGTTTCCTGTACATGCCAATTCTACCTCGTCCTTCATGATACCTCGCTGCATCAACTCCTCTCAAATTGTAGAATCCATGGGAGAACTTCACCCCATAAAGTGTAGACATGATCATCCTTTTGTAACCAATATTTCAGGAACTAATTCTCAGCTGATGGACTGGTCTGGAGCGAATCTCACCAACAAGTACAACCCAGGTCTGTGGTGGATGAATGGACACCCTCAACGTCATGTCTGGATGTTAGTGGCTGCTGTGAATAATATTTCCTGGCCCACTTCTACTTCTTTAAAAAATATTATGAGTTGTGTAACACCCCTTTATGCTATTATATATCGACCTTTTTAATATTTCTATAGGAGCCATGTATTTCAATGTTACTTGCAATAACTGTTCTTTTACAAATTGCTTGTATAGTGGTCTTACTGATTCTGTAATTATTATTATTTTTTTATTTTTATTTTTTGGCTAGTCCTGGGGCTTGGACTCAGGCCCTGAGCACTGTCCCTGGCTTCTTCTTGGTCAAGGCTAGCACTCTGCCACTTGAGCCACAGCGCCACTTCTGGCCGTTTTCTGTATATGTGGTGCTGGGGAATTGAACCCAGGGCCTCATGTATAGGAGGCAAGCACTCTTGCCACTAGGCCATATCCCCAGCCCCTGTAATTATTATTAAGCAACCGCCTTTTGTTATACTTCCTATAAACTTATCTGAAGCTTGGTATGAAGAAACAGGTATTCAAGTGTTAAAACATTTAAAAGAGCTCATGCACCCTAGATGATTTGTAGGGCTATTAATAGCAGGAATTTTAACCTTTATTTCCTTAGCTGCCTCTGCTGCAGTGGCTATTGTGGCTTTAACACAAAATGTGCAGACAGCTCACTATGATAATCAGCTTGCTCATAATACCACGCAAGCCCTGCACTTTCAAGGTAGGATTGATGATAAGGTAGAACAAAAATTAGAAGCATTGTTTGAATCTGTGTTGTCATTGGGAGAACAAATTCATGCGTTACAAACTTTGCGATGGGTGCGCTGTCTTGCTGGGTTTGACTTTATTTGTGTAACCCTCCATAAGTATAATGGGTCAAGCTATCCTTGGGGACAAGTTGTAGCACATCTAAATGGTATTTGGCACGATAATAACTTGACCTTAGATCTCTTTCAACTCCATAGACAAATAGCCTGACTAGAACAAGCTCCGCCACTGGTGGCAGAAACAGCAAAGGAACTGTTTGAGCAACTTCAACAGTATGTCCCTTCCTTAACTAACGTTAAGGGGCTGCTAATGACATTGCTCGGCCCAGGGATACTTTTGCTGATGGCTTTCCTATGCCTTCCTTGCATTGTATGCATATTGCAAAACTCTTTCATGAGTTTAGCCAGCCAGCTGCATAAGATCAAGCTCCTAGTGAATGAACTTTCCTCCAAGAGGAACAGCAGTCAGCGACGGGTATGAGGCGGTGCCAGCCTTGACCACCCTAAGACATGGGGCTTCAGCATTGCTCTGAAGTTGTTCCCTGAGATGCGTAAGGCAGGCTGGGGTACCCACCCCACCTAAGACAGGCGGGTTCGATTCTTTTTTTTTTTTTTTTTTGGCCAGTCCTGGGCCTTGGACTCAGGGCCTGAGCACTGTCCCTGGCTTCTTCCCGCTCAAGGCTAGCACTCTGCCACTTGAGCCACAGCGCCGCTTCTGGCCGTTTTCTGTATATGTGGTGCTGGGGAATTGAACCTAGGGCCTCGTGTATCGGAGGCAGGCACTCTTGCCACTAGGCTATATCCCCAGCCCGGGTTCGATTCTTTTAATAAAAAGACAGGGGATACTGGCTATATGCAGGAGCTGGCAATGAGGGTGCCATTGGCTCACAGGCATATGTAGTAGGCTCCTGCAGGATGCTGTGCTCAGACAACAGGGAAAGGGACATCTGAGGTTTCCCTGCCTCTGCCAAGTCACCCTGGCACCCAGCTATGGTACCCATAGGATTCATCATCACTGTCATGCAAATCACCAACAGTAGTGGCTGCTTAGCATCCCCAGACTCAAGTCTGGAGACCTTGGTGCAGCAGACAGCACTAAAGGGCAGCCTTTGCCAAATGATTGGTGTCTGGCAATTTCAAGCAAGCACGTATACATACACACACTTTGAACTCCATCTGTCTAACTTCATATATGACAAACTCATGCAACCGCACATGAACAGAGAATTCCTTACATGCAAGCCCACTCTCTGTCTCTGTCTTTCTCTCTCCCTCACCGCAGCCTCCACATGCTCACTCAGAGCACAGTGTGATGGGACCTCCTGGATCCATATCCACATGCCTATTTACACATATGCAGACTTCCGCTTCGGAAGCACACCCATGTACAGTGTCAGGAACACACACGCACTCATGCAGGCAAGCACGGACACACACACGCACATGCGAGCACACCCAGTACACAGTGGCTTGGAAGGTGCTATGGGTTTTCCAGGGACTGGGTCCTACTTGCTCAAGTCAAGGGTGATGTTCTTTTGCTGAGCGTGGCTAGGGAACACAGCCTTGCGTATTGGACAGCCCATTGGCACTTGTGTCTCCCCCTGCTGTCCTCATGTGTCTCCCATTCCCTGTACCAAGCAGCTTGAGTGACCTGGGAAGCAAAGAACTCTTGGGGGAAAGCAATGAAGGGAGACATGTGAATGCAACAGGACCACAGGATTACGCCCCAGTTGTGACTCAAACCGGGAAGGCATTTGTTCCCACTCTGGTCTACACCCTGATGCAAGGCACTGTGGGCAGAGAGCGGTGCAGGCCTGTGTCCCATAATCCCTTGGCTCTTCTACCTTCTTGTTGGTACATGGGTGGGGGGGCGGACTTCCCGATGCGTGCAACCTGGCCTTCCTAGGCACCACATACCATCGTGGCCGAGTTTCTGAGGCTTATCCCCCTGCACTCATACCTCCTTCTCCACTAACTACCTGAGATTCTCTCTTAGCCCTCCTTGTCCCTGCCTTGCTGCTGCTTCCTCTCCTAGCACTAGCCTTCCTGCCTTCAGACTACTTTCATCACATGCATACCACTGCGCCTCTGCCTCTTTGCCTCTGCCTCTGCTTCCCAATTTCCCCCTCCTCCTCTTGAGGTTCACAGGCTGGACAGCTCCCCAAGCACCTCTTCACTTCCTCTGGGGAAATCACAACTCCCTCACCCTGGCCTAGTCCTTGTTGTCATCTCCAAATCTCCCTCTGCTCTCACCCTCTGCACTCCTGGGCTCTCCCAGTCCTCTCGTGCACACCAATCCCCGTTCATCTAAGCTGTTGTCTCCCTTCTCTGTCCCCCGTCCCTCTGCTTCTTTTCTGCGCACTAACCTGGCAAGGATCAGATAGGGAAACTCTTATTGATTATGCTCAACAGTTTGGATCATCTTCTAACTGGATAGTCATTGAATACATGGGATTCCAAGTGCAGGGAGAATTTTCTGGAAGGTTTCAAACTGGAAGATTGAGGAGGAGGAGGAGGAGGAGGAGAAGGCTAGGAAAGAGAGATTCAAAGTTGAGACCTAGTTTGGAACTTAGGGATGGGTATGCAATGTCTGACCTCTGAAGTGCCTAACAGTGAATGAGATTGCATGCGAGCTCCTTTATACTGAAAAGTTCTCCCTTCTCTCCCCAAATAAAACAGCAAAAACTCAGGCTGGAGGCCTGGTTCAAGGGTAGAACACCTGCCTTGAGAAAAACAAAAAACACTTTGAGGACAGCTCTCTGGCCTTGAGTTTGGGCCCAGGACAGGCACAACCTAAAAAAGATTTTTTTTTAAGTGAAGTGAAGTAAAAGATTGCATCTCATTTCTGTTATGAGTGAATGAAATTTGGCATTGCTTTGGGGAGGATCAGGAACATTAAGAGAGCCCAGGAAACAGTTCAGTATAAATTCCTTCAACTGCTAAAGAGTTCCAAAATGGACATTTAGCCATGAGATACACAATCAGGGTGTGTTTCCTTGTACTGAGATGATAACATTATTTCATCAAATGCCAGACTATACATCTACAGAGACTTGTCCCAAACCAAACAAAACCCTGTTACAGGCTTTAGTACCTGGGGATGAGCCAGGTACTGGTGGCTCACACATGTAATCCTAGCTACTAGGTCTAGAGTTTCACGTTTGTACATGGAGTGTTTGGTCTCTATTTGGCTGCCATTCTGCTTCATTCTCCTTTTGTATTGCCAGGAAAGCAAATGGCCTCCTGTTCCTCTGACCACAAGCATTGCTTTTGGGGCGGTAACTCTGCACTGTGCATCATCGTTTTGAGGTGGTTATGGAATAGAATAGTAAGAGAGGCAATATTATATCTTGGTGCAACTGTCAGCCTTAAATAAGTCTGAATTTGCACAGGGTTACCCTTTGTAGCTGTGGTTGAAATCAGAGGGCTAAAAGTGGGAGGGGGTGATATGAGAGGTTCAGTAGTACCCACTGCACCTATCAAATAGAAAATGACAACAGCCATCTTGGCTGTGTAGTCTTCTGAGATTTCACTTATACCAGCACATAAGATCTTGGTAATCATCCTTATGAAAAGAATTCACAGAAGGCCTAATAAGTCATGCCTATAGCCTCCTTCTCCTCTTCCTCTTCTTCCTCCTCCTCCTCCTCCTTCTCCTCCTCCCCCTCCTCCTCCTCCTCCTCCTCCTCAATCTTCCCGTTTGAAACCTTCCAGAGAATTCTCCCTACACTTGGAATCCCATGTAATCCTAGAAGTCTGAAAGCTGAGGATTAAAGTTCAAAGCCAACCTGAGCAGGCTAGTCCATGACACTCTTATCTCCTATGAACTAGCAAAAGGCTGGAAGTGGAGCTGTGGCTCAAGTAGTAGAACTTCAGCCTTGAGTTAAAATTACTAAGGGATATTGCACCCAGGCCTTGAGTTGAAGCCCTAGTACTGGCACACACACACACACACACACACACACACACACACACACACACACAGAGAGAGAGAGAGAGAGAGAGGTTTATTTCTTTTCCTGTGTGCTGAGTTGCAGTGGCTGTCACCTCTCTGTGCTACTGGAATAAACCCAAGCATCACCCACAAGCTCTGCAAGCTACTCACAACTGAACATCTGCCACCCATTTGCTGCGATCTCTCTCTCTCTCTCTCTCACTCAGGGAGTTCAGCTACTCCAGCCATCTTGCTTTTCCTGTCTCAGGGTTTTGGGATCTGTACCTCCTGCAGACTATAAATGTTCTCTGCGTCAGGGCTTTGCAAAACTGCCTGTTTCTCATTTTTCATATCTCACCTGCAAGTGTTACTTTTTTGGAGAATTTCCCTGCATGCGTCACACCCTGGAAAGCAGACGATATTATTGTCTGCCCATCATTTGAGATGTTTCCTCCATATCAATCAGTTTTTGTTTTTTCTGCTGTTGTTGTTGGTATTATTGGTTTGTTTGTTTTTTGTGCCAGCCCTGAGATTTGAACTCAGGGCCTGAACACTGTCCCAAGCTTTATTTTTCTTGCTCAAGTCTAGCACTCTACCACTTTAACAGTTCCCTTTCTAGCCTTTTTGGTAATTTACTGGAGGTAAGAGTCTCACTGACCTTTCCCCAAGGTGGGCTTTGAACCAGGCTCCTCAGATCTCAGTCTCTGAAAGTATCTGGGATTACAAGAGTGAGTCACCAGCTCCTGGTCTCCCCTGCACCCCCGACCCGCAAAAAAATATTTCTCCTCCTTGGAATATTATGTGATGCTGTTTGCCTTTCATCCGTCAATCCAGGAAGCCATTGATGCTACAACGTTGTATCATCAAGCTTCAAACTAACTTCTAATGTCTGTGAGTATTCCTAACTTAATTTTTTCTCAATAAGGTGCCATTTCTTGCACCCTTTAACAAATATCCATGGGACCTCTCTGTCATTTCATGCACCTCTTTCCTCTTGAGATGGCACATTAGCCAGGCGCCAGTGGCTCACACCTGTAATCCTAGCTGCTCAGACTAATGCTACAGGGATCATTTAGGGGAGAGAGTGCTGGATTTCAAAAGCCGTATTCTAATCTTTTTTTTTTTTTTTGCCAGTCCTGGGCCTTGAACTCAGGGCCTGAGCACTGTCCCTGGCTTCTTTTTGCTCAAGGCTAGCACTCTGCCACTTGAGCCACAGCACCACTTCTGGCCGTTTTTCTGTATATGTGGTGCTGGGGAATAGAACCCAGGGCCTCATGTATACAAGGCAAGCACTCTTGCCACTAGGCCATATCCCCAGCCCCATATTCTAATCTTATAAATTGGAGCGAGCTCTCTGCTAGCCCACCTGTTTGCATGTCCATGGACAGCATACATGGATGTTTTTGTGTAGTAGAATGTACACATATGGTAAGGTATACAGGGATAGAGTATGGCCTTGTTTTCTTCAGAGGAAAAAAGATATATGGATGGAAATATAATGAAAAAGATATTTGGATGGAAATATAATGAAAATGTGATTTGGACCAATATCCAGCATCATATTCAAGAAATCTGGTCCAGTGATAATTTGAGCTTTGACATTATACAGCTTCAGGGACAGATATATGATATTGACCACTCCACCCTAGAGGTTGAGGATCCCACAGACTTAGCTGCCTCAGTTCTCTGTTACCTACAGGGATTTAACCCAGGAAATGTGTGGCAGCACTCCTTCTGGTATTTCTTGGGCATTTTCCTGTTAATTGTTTTCGTGTTTCTTTCTCTGCCATTCCTCCTGAGCTGTATGACCCGCCCTTAGTCCAGGACCAGGCTGATAGGCACTTGCTCAATTTAAAAAACAAAACAGGGGGGAGATAATGCAGACCCTGGGTTGCCAGGAGCTGGAAAGGTTTGAGCAAAGGCTCCATGGTGATTGACTTCAACCCTCAGGACTTCAAATACTTGCCCTTTTGTATTGGGGAAGTGCTTCTTTCAGCTTTTGGGCCTAAAGACTTATCTGAGGGAGCATGGTAGACAAGGATTGACTGAGTTCTGCCATCAGCCTTCCCTTGGTCTCCATCATCAATCCCATTGCCCCTCAGAAATACTTGTCTGTGCTGCAGCTGGCCTGTGGCGGGAGTTGTCTCCCTTCCTACTTGAATTCTCAGCACTTCCTGCTTTTGTGGGGTTGTCATATGACTTCCTGTCACCTGGCCAGATTTATTCTCGGTGCTGAGGACCAAATATGCTTAGTTCTTCTTTCAAACACTGTGCATGTGGCTGGGAAGAGATGGCCTCGCCACCCACACAGGAGCCAGGACTTCAGCTTAAGCTTCCTAAAGAAGCCACTACTAGAGTACGTCCATTCATGCAGCATCTTTTTGAGACACTCTCTATCAAATCGGGATGGTTAAACTTATCTCTTCGTGTGTGTGTGTTTGTGTGTGTGTGTGTGTGTGTGTGTCTGCGTGTGTATGTGTGTGTATGTGTTTCTATGGAAACCACATCTCCTGGCCTGCCCTGCAGTACTGTTATGCCTAGATTTCCTGTCCCCCAGGAGCCAATTCCGATGTGAACGCATGAGAGTCTTTATTGCAAGCTCAAGCATGGACTCTCAACCATCACTGACACAGAGGACCTGGGTTGAGGGTCCTGACCCTCAGATAGGTAGAGGTTTTACTGTGATTACAACAGGGGCAAGGTATTTCCAACTTGGCAGATACTTGATTGGATGGATTTAGCAAGCAAGTGTTGTCCTATTTCTATTGGCTATCTACAGTTTCAGCTATCTATTTTGGCTTTGATAACAGGAACTGGCCTTGATATCAGGAACTGACAACAGGTGGTCAGGTAGCACTGATACAGGGGATTAATGCAGTGGCTAGAGCAAGTCACAAATGGGTTAAGCAAGGCATTTACAGAAGCAGAATATTGCGGTCAGGCTGACCTAGTACCAACTTTATTTTAACAATTGCGATCATGTTTCCCCATTACCACTAAGCAAGCTTGAGAAGGCTAAAACAATCAAGTACTCAATCATAAGTAAATCAACCTAACAGTTACCATGGCATTTCTACTACTATTGTGGTTATTTCTATAGTCTATGACTATGATCATTTTTTTTTACTGTCCGATACTATGGTTTCTACCCAGGTACAGAAGTGAACAAGTGCTCCCTACATTTTTAAATGGCAAACTATAAGAAAATAGTCTCATGGGTGGGGGTGCAGCCCTCTATCATGAAGTCATCACCAGAGTTTAGAAGCTGTTATAATTTTAACACTGAAACTTATATTTAGTTTCTCCAGGTTGCAGGTCAGCCCTTACATTCACTCCTCTTCTACTGGCTACTGAGGGGGGGCCAATCATGGCCTCATTATCATACATTTCTATGTCTTTCGTGTCCAGGGGCTGATACTGAGACCTCAGCATTATTAGCTGTACCGTACTGACACAATCTCTTACAAATGTAGTGAGCCTGTTAAGAATACAAGGACCAACCATTAAAATAACTATTACCTACATCAAGGTCCTGCTCACTGAGGTTATTAACAATGTCAGCAAAGGGGACCAGTTAAACAAAGACTCGTATCATCCCATGCTTTCAGCTTATCAATGGATGCATTATTCCTTGATGTCCAAATCTACTTGAGCAGTGAGAAGTTTATAGAGGCTCCAGATGACTGTCAGGCCATCTTTGATCTTAACCCAAATGGTATGGGAGGGGATGTGGCAGCAACAGGCAGCAGTGTCTCCCAGTGTCTCCAGTAGATTGTCCCACCTCCTGCTGGGTTGCCTGCAACTTTCTGCATAGACTGGTTAAAGAAGTTTACCCTAAGGCCTGACTAGTGAAATCCCCTAATATTCTCCTGGTTGCCTTTTAGCAAATGTTGGTTAGACAATTTAGCTATTGCTTCAGAACCAAGCTTAGGGCATAAGGGAGGAGGCCTCCCGAATGTTATTTTATAAGGTGTGTTGCCCTTAAAGTATGGTGTAGGAGGACCGTCCAGTTTCGCCAGTCTCAAGGGCTAATTTGGTTAAATTCTCTTTTCCTCTCTACCTGACCTGAACTTTGGGGGTGATATGAACAATGTAATTTCCAATTAATCCCCAATGATTTAATATTTTAGTTTGTAAAGCATTTTCCTGACTGGCTGGGGGAATGGTTCTCTGATAACCTAACAATGCCTAAATTACCTTTTTAGGCCTCAGGTGGTTCTCCATAAGGACACAATCTCAGTTTCCTTTCCTGAACAGTTTCCTTTCCTGAACAGATATGACAATTCAGAATTTTCACTGCCAGTTAGGGCTTTGAGCAGATACAGGGGGTTGGGATTTTATACTATCCCCCAATTTGACAAACTTAGTTCTACTACCTACTATCAGACATGACTGGCAAGTAGACTGCCCAGTAGACAGACATGAGTATTTGAAAGGAATGCTTACAAACTATTATTCTATGACCTCCAAGCTCTGATTAACTTTTTAAGGGCCAAGCACACATGACTCTAGGATCTGACATCATCTCTGCCATCCAAGCAGTGGCTTACTGCCTCTGGATGCTCCATCAATTTTGTTCCAGGAGTGAATTTTCCATTCTGAGGTAAATGCACCATTGGCATTTCTCTTGATCCATCTCTGTACTTGGACTCAGGGCCTGAGTGCTGTCACTCAGCTCTCCAGTTCAAGGCTAGCACTCTGCCACTTTGAGCTCCACACAACGTTGTTCCCAGCACTATGCTGGCTGATTAGAGATGGAGACTCTCACAGGGACCTTTCTCTGCCAGAGCTGGCTTTGAACCGCAGTTTTTAGATCAATGAGTCTTACAAAAGGCCACTTTCACTTTACTCCAATTAAAGCAACAAGATGGTCCACCCAGAAGTAGTTTTTAATCATGATATTACCTGGAATTTATTAAAGGCCAAAGTTACATTTGTCAAACTTGTAAGAATCATCTGCTCTCTACTGTAGTCCTACCTGGAAACTGTTATAAATCCTGCAAGGCAAACTGGAATAGCAATTTAAATAATCATTTTGGCAGCCTTAATTATTTTTGTCCAATTTAAAACAAACATTTAGGACAACTTTATTTTTGAATCTCATATCTAGAAATCCATTCCTGATTTCTTTTCTTTTATTTTATTTTGACCAGTCCTGGGGCTTGGACTAAGGCCCTGAGCACTGTCCCTGGCTTCTTTTTTGCTCAAGGCTAGCACTCTGCCACTTGAGCCACAGCGCCACTTCTGGCCTTTTTCTGTATATGTGGTGCTGGGGAATTGAACCCAGGGCCTCATGTACATGAGGCAAGCATTCTTGCCACTAGGCCATATCCCCAGCCTCCATTCCTGATTTTTTTAAGTCTAACATTATCCTCTGTTTTAACAATTACACTTTAGCTTTTATTTGTATTTGAAGAACTCTAAAATCTAGAGGCACTGGTCACAGTCCATTGCCTCAGGGGGCCTTGTTTAAAAAGGACTACTTTTTTTCCGCAGTCTGAGTTACTGCCTAGAACGACTCTGAACTCAAATGACAGTTTTCCCTTAATGTAAGAATTACAGTACCAGAATTACAAACACAAGAATCCAGACTTAGCATCTTTGTCCCTTTTTCAAAGATACATCCAAATTGCAACATAGCATAGAAATCAAATTACATTGTACAGATAAACTTTTAACTCTCTTTTGAAAACTTCAAACCTCCCAAAGGGCAGTTTTAGATTTCATTAGCATCATCACATCACCTATTTTACCATCAGATTTTTATGTCCACCTATAAGGAAAAGATGCAGGACAAAGAAAAGCCTCCATTTACCCATCCTATTCCTTGGGGCTTGATGAATTGCCTCTGTCCCCAGCTTACTCTTTTTACACCATGTGTGGACTCCCCCCAGGGCCTGTCCCACCACATGGACTGGCTAAGCAGCACCTTTGCCAGATCACTCCTCACTCCTAAGGATAGGCACACAGGCTTGTCCTAAGTTTTTCTGTCCTTTTTTTCCCCCATCTTTAACTGAGAAACCCAAGAAATTTTTTAACAGTGTTAAACAAACATTAATATCCAAATTTCTGACATTTAGCTCCGAATTTTAACAGTAGAGGAAAATAAATTTTACAGTTTCAATGTCTTTTGTTAAACAAAATAATTTGATTACAGTGTAAACACCCTTATGCATTAAGATACCAGATTTTTTTAAACTGCAAATTAAAGAATCCTTAGATATTTTTAACTGTGCTTTTTTTTTAACTGTGCACTAATTCTTTAAAACATTTGGTAAGGCCCAAACTTGATGACCTTTGAATTTTAAACTTAAATTCATCCATTTTTACATTATACTGACAGTTTAATTTTGAACATGTTCACACTCATACAAACACACACATACACAGGTAAAAGACCTTAAAACGCACAAAATAAATATCGGCCATATGTTTTCCAGTGGCAAGAGGTATTTATGTTAATCTTACTCTTGCAATAACCATCCAAGATTTAAGACAAAACTTTTAACAAATGACCTTAGCATTTTCCAGCCTTATTTATCAGGGCTTGTTAGTTTTAGCAAAACATTTTAGCACACTAAATACTTTTCTGCTGAAGATAGCTGGAAGGGGGTTCCCTGGGCTAGGACTCAGCCCACCAAGTGCCCAACTTTTCATGTCCCTAAAATTGTCCATCAGAAGAGAAGGAGGAGTTGTCTGAGTCTGTCCGTCAGAAGAGAAAGAGGAGTTGTCTGAGTCTGTCCAACTTATCATGAGTTTCAGAAAAGTAAATACAAACAGCCAAAAACAAACACCAAAGAGACACTCAAAAAGACACAAAGCAGATTCCCCATGAAACAGATTCCTTCTGCCCAGAGGAGGAAGAACAGACTGGGGAACATCGGACACACAAAAAGACACAAAGCAGATTCCTCATGAAACAGATTCCTTCCACCCAGAGGAAGAAGAACAGACTGGGGAATGTCGGCCTTAAGCCACTGCACGGAAGCGACCCACTTCGTTCCTACCAATTATACAGATTGAGGAGGGAAACAGATTCCATAAGAAACAGATTCCTTCTGCCCAGAGAAGGAAGAGCAGAGTGAGGAAGGAACTTTATTCAGACGGAGGCCTGGAATGTCTTCCAAGACCACCGGTGGACAACCCACCTGCGCCTCCGCTTAAGTCTTATGCCAAACTTACAGATTATTACTCATTTGGGCACCACAACAAACAAGACAAACAAAACAAGACAGACAAGACAAACAAGACAAGACAAACTCACCAATCGGTGCCAGACTCTCCGGTTCGGGTGTCCTGGGTTCTCGGGGGATCCGGATGAGTTCCCCAAGCTGTTATGCCAGATTTCCCGTCCCCAAAGACCACCAAGGAGCCAATACTGATGCAAGCTCAAGAGAGTCTGTATTGCAAACTCGAGCCTGGACTCCCAACTGTCACCAACACAGCGGATCTGGATTGAGAGCCCCAACCCTCAGATAGGCAGGGTTCTTATTGTGATTACAACAGACACAGGGTATTTCCAACTTGGCAGATACTTGATTGGATGACATTTAGCAAGCAAGTCTTGTCCTATTTCTATTGGCTATCTACCCTTTCATTTATCTATTTTAGCTTTGATATTGGGAACTGGCCTCGATATCAGGAATTGACAACAGGTGGTCAGGTAGCACTGATGCAGGGGGTAGAGCACAGTGCAGGGGGTAGAGCAAGTCACAAATGGGTTAAGCAAGCCGTTTACAGAAGCAGAATATTGCAGTCAGGCTGACCTAGTACCAACTTTATTTTAACAATTGCGACCATGTTTCCCCATTACCACTAAGCAAGCTTGAGCGGGCTAAAACAATCCAGTACTCAATCATAGTAAACCAACCCAACAGTTACCATGGCATTTCTACTACTATTATTGTTATTTCTATAGTGTATGACTATGACCATTTTTTTACTGTCCATTACCATGGTTGTTACGCAGGTACAGAGGTGAACAAGTGCTCACTACATTTTAAATGTTACACTATAAGAAACTAGTCTTACAGGTGGGGATGCAGCCCTCTATCTTGGAGTCATGACCAGGGTTTATAAGCTGTTTAATGTTAACACTAAAACTTATATTTAGTTACTCCAGTTTTCAGGTCAGACCTAACACTGCATTGCAGAACTACCTCTTCACCAACTGTTTATTTAACAGATGCCTGTAAAATCCACTGAGAACTTTCTGCTTGGTAACATTTATATGCGCTTTGAATGTAGCATCCTCTTTTCTCTCTCTTCCTCTTCAGCTCTCTCTTACAGTACCTTTTGATATCCAGGTGTCACAAATGCTTCTTTGTCATCAAGTGCTCCTTTCTACATTTCCAATTCTATCTGGATTTTCTTTTTCATTCTTTTTTTCGTTTTCCTTTTTTCTGGTCTAACTGTTTGTAGTAAGTTTTGAATATACTTGAGCTTTCGATTTTTTCCCAACAGCCATTTGGGGCTATTTTCCTTCTTGTTTTTCTGGATTTCATCATATATATTGTCATATTCATTCACAGTAGGACCCTCTTTGAAAATCTTCTGCATAGCCAGTCTTGTCTGTTTCGTGGCCTGCTTCTTAGCAACTTCCTTCTAAAGGCTTTCACAATTAGAAATTGCATCATCATCATCACTGGAATCATTCCCAAGCACTGATGGATTTTGCAAATGGCGAAGCACCTGTATGTTTTCTTTGGCACAATAAGCCCATACTTCTTTCCAGGAACTTCCATCTTGTTTCCAGTCTCTAGCGAACATCGCTAGACAAAGGTTGTATTTTTTTTTCTTTTTGTATATAAGGCCTTACTACTGTGCATTTTTTACAAAGAAGCATCCAGGGCTGGAGATATGGCCTAGTGGCAAGAGTGCTTGCCTTGTATACATGAAGTCCTGGGTTATATTCACCAGCACCACATATAGAGAAAACAGCCATACTTGGTTCTGGAGCTCAAGTGGCAGAGTTCTAGCGTTGAGCAAAACGAAGCCAGAGACAGGCACGAGCCCAGGACTGGCAAAATAATAAATAAATAAAAGCATCCACACAAATGGGAGAGGTGAAGGTGAGGGATGAGGAGAGGAGAGGTGATGTTCTTCTCTGCTGGTACTGAAGTTCCTGGTTCATTCCTTCATGGATTTCATTGTCCCCCAGAGACCCGTGGCACTTAAAAATGGTGTACAATTTTTCTTAAGGAATCTCCATGTTTCCACTGGTGTGGGTGAAGTTAGCGATCTCCTGTTTCAGGTCACAGATGTTGTCAGTGGAGCTGCACATACAGTCCACTTTCTTAGACACTTGCATCTCACAAACAACTAGGATGGATCACAGCCAGAGAGATTTCAGCTGCAGTCTCCTGGGAACTTCTTCCCAAGATGTTGCAGTCTCCCCCCTCCTGCCCAAGCTTTTAGACTCTTCAAATATCTTGGGGGCAGGGTGGAGTTTGATTCCTTTCAGTAGGTTGGATTATGTCCTATGCCACTCCCTATTTCATTCTCCTTTGTTTAATCTTGCAATAGTGATCCTGGACAAAGGAATCATAAGAGAATATTTCTGGGAACAAATTGAATATTATTGTTCAATATTAAGTTTGCAAGCAATGTCTCTCAGTTTTTACCAGTGAATAAGTTCTTTGAAGTTTGCCATAAATTAACATTACCAAGATGAAAACAGCTCCATGCATTCCTAGCTTAAAGTGAGCTTTTAATACTAAATGACACTGGATCTTCTCAGAGTACTTTTCTTAATTTATCAAAATGATCATGTGTTTCTAATCTTTATTTCTATTGAGATGTAGCAATTATAGATTTACATATATGCAACTAGACTTGCATCTCTGGCAATAATTATGTATACTTGGAATGTGTGATTTTGGGATTATTTGAATCAAGTGGTCTGATATTTCACCAAGGAGTCTCGTCTTTATGTTCAATGAAGAGATAAGTGAGGAGTTCTTTTTGAGATCAGTTTATGTCAGGCAACATCCTGCTCTCCTGGGATGCTGTAACAAGACCTACTAGCAGGGGGATCAGCTCAGGGACAGCTCTTTTTTGCATTTGGCTCACAGTTTCCATGTCAAAGTAGACTTTTCTCTCTATCCCATTGTAGATATAAACCTGGGGGAGAATGTGAACCAAGCACAAAGGACCTGGAAATTTTTTAGTTTGGTCAGTTGTCCAGCAGTGGGTTTTCCTTTAGTACATGCAAACCAGGGTCATTAGGTGCTGCAAAATGTTTTCTTTGGGGGGTTAATACAAAAATCTCTAAGGGTATTTTTTTTTCATTTTACTGTTTTAGCAAACACGTTCCTTAACCTTGGAGATGCACATAAACATAGAGCATAGTTTTACATTAGTGCACCAATTGTGATTGTATTTATATTATAACCAATTTAAGATAGACTGATACCATTTTGTTACATACTCAACCTTTTTGGGTTGTGGAACCAAGATTTCCTAAACTCTCAACACTATACAGGCAATTTACTATGAGATTACTACAGATTGCTAGAGAGAGCAAAGATGAGACAGAGTTCAGTCTGGAGGGCCTGCTGTTCATAAACTCACACCCAGAAGGAAACAGGTTATTACCATGCCAGAGCCAACTATCATGAGGATGTTACTTGCTTAGACTCGATTTTTCCAGTTTTCTAAGTCTTGAAGTGCCTACGGCTGGCCAGTGGTCATTCATTATTTATAGAGTCTAGTCAACTCGGAGGAGTAGGAAAGTTACCACAGAAAGAATGTCCCATGGAAGTGTTAGTTTCAGGAGATTCAAAGCAGCCTTCCACTGTGAAGCATCTTCAGGTGATGCAATCAAGCAGTGTCCCATCTACCTTCTCCTTTTACCTCCAGAAGGGTTGGACTGGATCTGGACTGGGCTGTAATGTTGTCTTTCATCTGCTCTGATAGAATGTCACACCTCCAGATGAGTGGCCTCTAAACGTTTACTGTTGTGCCAAGTCGTGAGATGACCACCAAGAAGGCCACCGAGACTCAGACGTTCCGAAATGCAAAAGCAAGGCAAGGCTTTATTCGAGCTGCAACTTGGGCCTCGTCCTACCCACCAACACAGTGGAGGTTGTGAGGGAGCCCCGAGCTACGATTACACAGGGCTTATAAAGGCAAAAAACAAAGTTACAACAATCAGGTGTTCAAGCAAGCAAGTTTAGGACACAGGTACAAATCTGATTGGCTCAGGGTTCGAGGCATTCTAAGGGTGGTCAGAGTTAAGTATTCCCAGTGGTTAGAGTTCTTGACCCACTGGACCCTAATGGGCTTGTCCTGGTTCTGCTTACAGGGCCTGCTTATCTCAGGTTCACGTTGTAAAGTGGGGTTCGCGTGGTAAAGTGGGGCCTGACTTCAAAGTCTGGCACTTCATTACATAGACTGGTTAAAGAAGCTTAATTTAAGGCCTGATTTAGTGAAATCTCATAATACATTTTGCTTGCCCTTTAAGTATACTGGATTTTGTAAGTTTGTACCTTACTAGTTTTTAAGACAGCTATAGGCAGTGGCCTTTGTGTAATTCTGCCAGGGAAATAATTTTTAAGGCTAGAATTTTTAGGTAGACCTAGAAAGCTAGTGCCTGTAGTCAGTTTTCTTAAGTGCAGGCTCCATACTTGCACTCTTGTTCCCCTTATTTCTCATGCTTTTTTCTTTATTTTTTCCTCATTTTTCCAAAATAATTCTGATCTCTTGCTCTTAAGTGGCAGTAGATCATTGAAAACCATCCATCTGTGTAACTTCTTCAAGCTGACTCAAGTGGCTGACCGTACCTAGTCAGGAACCTATCACCTTATTCTATTTTATCAAGGGGTTGCCAGGATTAGATGTCACTAGTTTTAACCTCAGCTGGAAATTATACAAAAATTTTAGCTCTTACTAGCTGCCCAAACCTTTTTTATAGCTATGTAGTACTCTATTTTGCAAAAGCATTTTTTGCTGGCCTGGAGAAATTTATGTCTGGTGATTCTTAAAATATCTAAATTATGTATGCAGACCTCAGACAGGTCACAATAGGGACCCGATCTTAGCTCTGCAAACTACCTTTCCTGAACAGATGTGTCAGCTCAAAATTTATTGCTGACTAGGGTTTTGAGCAGATGCAAGGGGGTGGGATTTTTTTAAACTATACCCCCATATGACAACCTTAGCTTTTGACTACACACTATCACAGATGACTGGCATGTTTTTGCCCAGGCATGCTTACAAACTATTTTCCTATGACCTCCTGGCTAAAGCAACAAGATGGTCAGCATGGAAATAGTTTTTAAGCATGATCTTACCTGGAACTTACTAAAAGCCAAAGTTACCTTTGAAAAACTTGTAAGAATCATCTGTCCTTTACTGTTGGCCTACATGGGCACTATTATAAAACCTGCAAGGCAAACTGGAATAGCAATTAAATCATTTAGGCAGCCTTAATTATTTTTAAATAAAATTTAGGACAACTTTGTTTTTAAATTTTACATCCAGAAAGCCATTCCTAATTTTTTTTTAAAAGTCTCTACACTTAACTTTCAATTGTATTAGAAGAACCCTGAAACTTAAAGGCACTAGTCAAAGCCCATTGCCTCAGGGTGGCTTGTTTTAAAAGGGTCATTTTTCCCCTATAGTCTGAGTTATTGCCTAGAACACCTTTGAACACAAATGGCAGTTTTTCCTTAATCTAATAATGACAAGCACGAGCAGTATACCAAGAACATAGACTTATTGCTTCTGGCATATATATGTGTGTGTGTGTGTGTGTGTGTGTGTGTGTGTGTGTGTGTGTGTGTATGTATATTACATATATATTGAGAAATAGTGTAAAAATCAAATTACATCATACAGATAAACTTTGAACCCTCTTTTAAAAACGTTTTCTAATTTTTAATACTTTGTAAGCGACAGTTTAGATTCTAATTGCATTATCACATCACCCATTTTACCAACACGTTTTCATGTTTGCCTGTAAGTAAAAGATATAAGACAAAGAAAAGCCTCCATTTGCCCATTCTACAGAATGGGGATATACCCATCTGACTCCTTAGGGTTAGATGAATTGCCTTTGTGTCAGCTTACTCTTTTCCCAACACGTGTGGATTCCACCAAAGGAATCCTGTCTCACCACGCATAGACCAGCTAAGCTGCATCTTTGGCCAATTAACCCTCACCCTTGAAGATGGGCATACAGACCATCCTAAGTTTTCCTGTCATTTTCTCTTTATCTCTGATTGAGAAACCCAAAACATTTTTAACAGTGATGAACAAAAGTTTATATCTAAATTTTTATATCCAAAAGTTTATATCCAAATTTTTGATATTTAGTTCCAAATTTTAACAGTGGAGGAAAATAAATTGCAAGTTCCTAATGCCTTTTGTAAAGCTTGATAATTTGAATACTTTGTAAATAACCTTATGCATTAAGATATCAGATTTTTTAAACTGCAAATTAAAGAATCTTTAGATACCTTTTAACTAGTTTTTTTAGATGGTCCTTTTGAACAGTTTTTATTTTTATTTTTTGAGGCTTTTGGTATGGTCCAAACCTCATGCCATTTTTAGCTTGGGGGCTTGGTGAAAACTGATTTCCTGAGCTCAGACATAGGGTTTTGTATTATGCCAAAGAGGGTGGGTTTCCTTCTGGATTTCTGCATCTCTCCATCCCACCCTCGTTCACTCTCTCTCTCCCTCCCTTCAACCCTCCTTCCCTCCCTTCAACCCTCCCTCCCTCCCTTCCTCCCTTCCTCCCTCCCTCCCTCCCTCCCTCCCTTTCTTCCTCATTTACCTCCCTCCTTCTTTTCCTCTCTCCTTTCCTCTATCCCTCCCTTCTTTCCTCCCTCCCTCCCTCTCTTTCTCCTTCCTCCATCCAATCATCCTTTCCTCCAATACTCCCTCCCTCCCTTTCTTCCTCATTCTTTTCCACTTCCCCCTCCTTCCCTCCCTTCCTCTATTCCTTTACTCTCCCCCCTCCCCATAACAAGTTTTGTCCCTAATGGGCTTTCCTTTGTCTTTCACTTGCCTCAATACTGTGGGAAGAATGAAGCCTAGCCAAATGTTGAATAGCATGTAAGAAATTGAATATTCTTGTCAGATTCCAGGGTATAGAAGGAATGGTTTGAGGTTTTCACCTTGGAATATGTGTGCTGGAAGTTTCACAAAAATGGACTTTCCCACGTGGATAAAGTTTCCACTTATTCTTAGCTTACCAGAGCTTTGAACTTCAAAATGTCCTGGGTCTTATGAAAGGCCTTTTCTGCTAGTACCCAAACGATCCTGCCCATCTTTGCTGTAATTCAGTTAACTGGTTTCAATTATTGATTTAGATACATTGAACTAGCCTTGCTTGCCTAGGTGGAATGCTGTTTGCCTACTGTGTCTTAGTATTGAGTAGGTAAATTCAGTTAGCTGAATTCTCAGTTTCACTGAGAATCCTTGATTTGAGGATCCTTGAAGTGATAGCTGGATCATCAGACCTTTTAGGATTGTTTCTGTGAATGTGCACACTCGGGGCATAAGGAGTATGACAAAAGATCTAAGAATGGAAAAGGAAAACAAAGCTGGGGAAGCAGTCAAGGAACATTGACCTCAGGCAACATTCTGTACTCTGAAGGCTTCTTGAATTCATCCAGGAATAAGATTCTCAGCTGAGATTGGGACATTTACATGTATTTCCATTAGGACTAGCAAAAGTTTCCCTCACTTTGGTAGAAGGTGACAACATAGGTACTTGGGCATTATAGCTGTCCATGTGTACAAGCACACCTATAAATAGGGGTATGGAAGCCCAAACTTGATCCATCCATTCCTGCAATAGTGAATTTCAAGCTACCACTTTTCAGAATGGGAGCTGTTGGGGTTGGTCTGTTAATGGTTTGTGGGTTGGGATATACCAGATTGGGAGGTCTGCATTGGTGCTTGGCAGCCCATGAGGCATTCCTTTAAAGAATATATTAGTTAAAAAAGGGGGGGGGGAGTAGAAACAGGAAGTCCCGAGTCTTCACAGCCAGAGAGGACCTAACAACTAACAACCTGGCAAGAACTGGGTGTCAGCCCAGCATACCTTTTTTTTTTTTTTTTTTTTTTGGTTTGTTTTCGTGGAACAGAAGTTTGAATAAGAGTTGTTGCACTTACTAGGCAAGCACTCTGACACTGAGCTACATCCCAGCACATCCACCTGGCCTTTTGTATGTCTCATATTTGACTATTTTGTGTGAAACCTGTTTGTTTTCAACCCAGAGTTCCTCTGTTCCCTCGGGATTGAAACTTCTCTCTCTGGCACAAACTTGGTGAGGGTTGCCAAACATCAGTTCCTTTAGACCCACTTCAAATTGTCTTGGCCTTTACTGGTCTGTCCTGCTCTAACAGGATGAGAAGCCACAAAGCAAAAAGCCAATAGGCAAAGGCATAGCTCCTGCAGCAACAAGGGTTTAGTTCAATGCCTCCCTGTTAAATTCTATTTTCAAGAAGTCCTTGGCGCATGTGGCTTCATAAGTTTGGAGAGAATGAATCTGGGGTGTTGCATGAGGACTTGCGTTGGGGCCAGAGATTCCTTTTCGGTGATACAACTTTATTGTAAAATGCCATGGATATTAGTGTGAAGAAAATTTCTTGACGTAATGCCTTAATGTTTTAAATTTCTTCCCATGGAATTTTTTAATTTACTTATCTTGTTTCAAAGGGAAAACTAGAACTTTTGAGTGATATAGCTGTTTTTTGTTGTTGTTGTTGTTGTTATTGTTGTTGATTTTTACCAGTTGTGTGGCTTGAGACTGAGGACCTGAGCACTGTCCCTGGTTTCTTTTGCTCAAGGCTAGCACTCTACCAATCGAGGCACAGTGCCACTTCGGGCTTTTTCTGCTTATGTGGTACTGAGGAATAGGGCCCAGGCCTTCATGCATGGTAGGCAATCACTATACCACTAAGCCACATTCACATATCAGTCTTAAAAGGAAATAATGACATGATGGAGGTTCAGCCTTTATAATTATCAACAGATCCAGTACTGAGACAATAGTGAATGGTCTGTGGGAACTGGTGTTCTGTGTCTTCAGGTACTGTGTAGCTTCCATCTCTTTCACACTATTTAGTAATTTGCTTGGCTATTTTGCTCATGGCAGGCACACTCCCACTTGAGCCTCCCCTCCACTTTTCCAGGTTTTTTGCCACTTAATGGAAGATAGGTCTCTGGGATATGTCTGAGTCAAGGTTCTCATATATCTCAGTCTACTGAGTTGCTAAGGTTTTAGGCATAAGCCAGCGGTGCCAACATCCTATGGTAAAGATTGAATGTTATAATAAAGACAAATCTGACACATGAAGTATTTTGGTAGCCCCCAGCCCACATTATATATTAATCTCCTTCTGCACTTCCCCTCTGTCTCTACTATCCCCTCTGTGTATCTTCTTTAATGTGGGTAGGAACTTAAGGTTTTGTGCTTGCTAAGCAGGAACACTTCCTCTAGCCATGCCTCCAGATCATTTTTGAGTTGGTTATTTTGACAAGAGGAATTCATTTTCTGCCTAGATCTGTGCCTGAACTTGAGTCCTTCCAGGTTTTCCTTTACATCATAGCTGGGATGATAGTTGGGGGCTATCACTCTCAGCTACTTCCAGTATGATGGAGTCTTGTGGATTTTTCTGTCCTGGCTGGTCTGGAACTATGATCTGTCTGATCACAATCTCCCGAGTCACTGGAATTACAAGAATGTGTTTCTACAGACTGCTTTGTAATTTTTACTTTGTTGTTGATATTGTTTTCAGTCTTGGTGCTTGAACTCAGGTGCTCGGCAGTGTTCTTGAGCTTCTTTGCTCAAGGCTATCATTGGAACTATAAGGCCATTTCCAGCTCTTTCTGTCTATGTGATACTAAGGAATTGAACCCAGGGCTTCATGCATGCTGGGAGAGAAATTTATCACTAAGCCACCTTCTCAGCCTGTGATTTTCAATTTTAATGGCCACATAACTTTTTAGTGAATAGTTTTGTAGTGTTTCATGTGTTTTGACTTCTCTAGTCTTACATACTGGTATCAATGTATCAATGAGCATATATGTGAATCATAATTTGTTTTCCTCACAAATAACTCACTTAGTGGGCAAAAATAATCATGCTGTTTAATGGACATATAAGAAAACACAATGAAACACATGAGGGTGGGGTTGGGAAAGATGAGGATGATTTGATTGAAGGGGTAATACTAAGATTCATTGTCTTTATAAAGTGAATCATTGAATTGACATCACTTTATACAACCACTTCAAGATAACAGAGATAAAGAATTTTAAACATAAAAATAGCAAAGTAGATACATCCCATTGGGTTCTTGAAGGTTCAGAGACTACAATTTAATACAACTCAACACAGTATTTTCAACGGAGCTATCACAGAGCATTGAAAAATCAGAAGCAAGTTGGCTTAGGAAGACTCATAGCATCTCACTTTACACACATAACTAACCTGTATTTATTTCCAAATGAACAATGCCGGAGTAATGCCAATTGAACCAATATTAATTTCCAACCAAAATTAATTTCCAACACAGACAAGAAGGTTAATGTTGCAGGTACATGTAAGCCAAAATATTTGCTGATGCAGATGAGGGCCAACATTCCTTGGCAGCATAACACACAAAGGCAGCTTGACAAAAGGCTGCAGTGACCTTCATTTCTATGTTCATGATTAAGTCTTACAGCTGATTCTCAGTGTGCAGGTCAAAATAGTCCATGCTTCTCAATCCAGCTTTGCAGGAAAGTAGGAACCAAAGAATTCAGACTCTCAGGTGGGATTTATGCTTCCCCATGTACCTGTCCAGTACCTCCCAGAACCGCAAGAACACTGGTCTGTCCAGATGACGTTTGTGAAAGTTGATTTGTAATATGGTTACAGGCCATTTCTGGACATTTTTATCTAGAGAAACTTCATCATACTTGAGATGGAAGGCTTGAATTTTAGCAAAAATGCCAACTGGTGACCCATCAGACAAAAGCCATGGCCAGCCTTTGAACTGCCATGCAGGACCTTGAACAAACACTGCCACAACCCGGTCCCAGTCTTGAGGCATAAGTTTACGGGGCTGGTCCACCACTTTATAAGGTACTGTGTACCTAACTGCAGGGCCCCCTGGCTGTATCTGCTGTTTTGTTCTCACTAGCAGGATTTCCTGCTGTCGTTTACAACCTTGTTTCTTCTTTTCATCGGATGAGACAAATGTCAGATCCTGCAGAAGGTCTTTCACATTTAGCATGGTGATTAAAGAAGTGGCAGTTTCAGGTATTATGATAATGGGTGTCTGCAGTCCTTTCTTCTGTTTGGGGGGAGGCCTTGTTTGAGAAACTGGTCTCGGTACATGTTGGGCGTCAGGAGTGTGAGACTTGGGAGCAGATGCAATTTCCCTTAGAGACTTCAGTGTCATGCCATGGTAGGTGCCCACCGTGTCAATTTGAAAATGTTTTGTTGCTTCTTTCCCTTTGAATCTCTCCTGGTCATATCTGTTGTAGGTAACTGCTGTAGACTGTTTAGGATCCAACGTGGGCACTACAGATGCTTCAAGTGGAGCTGGTTGCTGCTGAGCTGTCCACCTTTCCTCTCTGGCTTTTATAGATTGAAGAATTGCAAAAATATTGTTGGAAATGTTTCTTGTGCTCTGCAAGACAGTTGTTCGCGTCCTCCACACCCTCTCTCTGCTGACCAGGTCTCCGATCGGGTCCACCTTTGCATGCACAGAACGCCTCTGTTTAAGTGGAGTTACAGCATCCAGATCAGTCTTGATTGTCACTCTTTTCTTAGCCATCATTTTGGCTTTGATGGAAGCAATTTTTTCCACTGACATACCTTCACCCAAAGCCCTGATTTGTGCAGTCTGCACAATTCCTTCTTTACGGTCCTGCAGCAGAGCAGCCAGTCTCTCTCTATCAGGGCACATAGCCTCTTCCTCCTCAACTCGGGGTTTCTTTGCTGGTGGTGGTAAAACTTCATGCGAAGCTGGTGTGACTTGAGGGAACTTCTGAAAACATATTTCCAGGGGGGCATTTCTTTCTATACTTTTTGATATTGGCGCTTCACCACTGAGATACCCAAGGAGATCTTTTCGGTCAGGTCTGGTAACCACAGGAATATTTTTTGAGACCGCGCATCGAGCGTAATCTGAATGAGCAAGGTGCACGTTCTCAAGTAGAAATAAAAGAGCCTCCAATGTGTAGTATTCTCTGGGCTGGTCTTCCTTCCTGGGCCTCCAAACCACATAGTTGGTCTTGACATTCTTGGGGCAGGAGAACTCTCCAAAGATCACCTGATCTCCCTTCACCACAATCTCCTTCTTCTGGATGTTGTACTGTCGCAGGATGCTGAGCACATCAGCCATATTCCCACCGTAACCACGACCCGGCCCTGGCCCTGGTTCTGGCCCTGCAGCTTAACTGGACACACTTCCCAAGGCAGACCTTACAAACCACCGGAGTGATCCTGTTCGTGGCAGGTGCTTTCACCTGGACTCTCCAGGCAGCTTCTTCCAAAAAGACCTCACAACCTCAGTTTTTCCCTAGCTTTTATTCAGATCCAAGTGCTTGGGGGCAGGGCGTGGTCTAAGTTCCAATACAAAAAGATAGGATTAAGACACGTGCACAGGAAAAGGGTTTGCATTTTTCAGACCCTCCCTATTTAGTTCTCTTTTGTCTGTGTCTTGTCTTAATGGGCTTGAAAGAAAGAATCACAGCAGGATATTGAAGAGGGTTAGGGGAAGTCAACACCCTTGTCTGGGGCTGCTTTTAGAAATGGTCTCGTTTTTTTTACCTTGAAGTATGTGCAGTGGAAATTTTTCACAAATAGCCATCAAAGCCATTATGTGAACTAAGTTTCCAGGTATTCCCAGATTCTCCAGAGCTCTACTATCACAGGGTATTGTATCTTGTCAGAAAAGTTTCTCCACATACCGAAATGTGATTGTTGTCTTTATTTCTGTTGACATGTGGCAATTATTGTTTTAAAAATGTTGAACTAGACTTGCATTTGTAGCATGATTCCTGCTTAATCGAGGTGTAAGACTTTAGCTGAAATGATTGATAATTGCTCTTCAAGCTGCTTTTCCAGCCACCATTTGACACTGAAGGACTCTATATGCCTGTTTGCATGCATAGAGTCCTCCTTTATGTAGTAGAACCATACTTGTTCAAAATCATGGTAATTAGTATCAAACCTGGCAGTAGAGTGAATTTCTTTATATCTGTCTATTGGTATAAAATGCTAAGGTGATGATTGTAAGATACTTTTTGGATCTTATTTTGCTGATTTTATTTATTTATTTATTTATTTATTTATTTATTTATTTATTTATTTATTTTGGCCAGTCCTGGGCCTTGAACTCAGGGCCTGAGCACTGTCCCTGGCTTTTTTCTGCTCAAGGCTAGAACTCTTCCACTTGATCCACAACACCACTTCTGGCCATTTTCTATATATATGGTGTTGGGGAATCGAACCCAAGGCTTCATGTGTGGGAGGCAAGCACTCTTGCCACTAGGCCATATTCCCAGCCCCTGGATCTCATTTTGAATCTCCTGAAGGGTTGATTACTGTCTAACAAGTTTGCATCAGTCAGGGGTACAAGTGTAGAAAGGGTTGTATTAAGTCACCAAGTCAGGTTGGCTGTTAATGAGAGGATCCTTATTAACATCACCACTTGGCTAGTTGATATTCCACTATAACTTTGGGCTAAACAAATTATATAGCTTTTCTACTCAATATATACTTTGGATATATGTACCTGAGGATATTTAAGGGTTGATACAAAATCAGATGTCACCCATCTCTATTAGGAACACAAAACTCTTAGTTTCTGAATTGCAACCAGGATTGAAATGCAGATATTTGAAAATTGATAGGTTCTAATGTTTCAACTTTGTCCTTTATTTTGACACTATTCTGAAGATCCCCCATAGCTTTTTGGGGCATCATACTGTCAATTGATCACATACATGTGCACAAACACACACACACAAACACACACACACACAAACACACCTTTCTTTTTCTGCAGTTGTCTTTTCTCCTATGCCAGGTAAAAAAAGTGACTGTTTTGCATGATTGGCACACTTTATAGGGTATATGTAGTACTATGTGGATGTTTTGTAGTCTTTAGTCCAGGTTTTACACATAGAATAATGAGTTAAAATTCTATTGAGGGAAAAGTGCAGTTAGGTCTTACTTGCCAGTCTTCAGGTTGTCATTGATAACTACGCATCTCTTTCTGCAAAGTGAAAGATTGGCCAAGACTGTAAACCTACAGATAGCATCTAATTCGTGTCTGGAATGGTTCGGGTTCATGAACCTTGTGCGCTTGGGGATAAGTATAATCTGTGAATGCTAAAATAGGTGAATGATCTGACCAGAGGTTAAAGAGTCTTTGTTGGAGTTTTGTGAAAATATTTTTTGGGAAAGTGGAGAATTTGTGCTTAAGATTTATGATTGAATACAACTCCATAAAAGTTGTTAGGAGAAAATATAAATCAGAGAGAAATCTGCACTTTTCTATGAGTGCCTTATTATCCCATATGAGGCCAAATATGGGCATAAGGCCTTCCCAGGAATAACCATCTTATTTTTGTCTCCACTGAACATGGCTTGTCAATATGTTTATTTTCCTTCAGCATCTAAGTCCTGAGTCATAATATTTCTTTCTCTTAAAAACAATGCAGCATAGCAATGGGAGAGATAAGTCTGGGGAAATAACACAGGACATGAGGATTTCCTACTACTTGTAATAAAATTCCAGCTTCAACTCTTCCTGTGTTTCATATTCACCTAAACCCATGGTGCTTGAAACTCATGTACCATTTTTTAAATAAACGTATTTAAGTAATTTCTTTTTGTATTAAATTTTGTTGACAAGGTGTTTTACAAAAGAGGTACAGTTACATAATGAGGCAGTGAGTACATTTCTTGTGATATCTTACACCCTAGGTTTTCTTTCCCTTCATTACTTCAGGTAGCCATGTATACAATACCCAGTGTACCAAAATCATGTACAGTAACCATGTGGCCTATGCCAAAGGACATTCAGATAGAACTTTAAATGTAACATCAACAATAGAATCCTCCTGTGTCCTTCTCTTGGAGTTGTTTTTGCTTATACATAATGTAAGGTCACTGATCCAAACCTGTGGAAATACCATTTGGAAAGATATTTTTTGTTTCCCAGACTAGGTCTTTACTGTCCACCCCCTCAACAGTCATACATCAAGGAGACCATGCCCCTTTGTTCTCTGTTCTAGGCTTGTCTTGCTCAACATTATTTGTTCTAGTTCTGACCATTTCCCTGCGAATACCAATATTTCATCATTTCTAATAGCTATGTAGTATTCCATTTTGTATCACATTTTTTGTATCCATTCGTCTTAGTGGAGGATCTGGGTTGCTTCATTATTTTGGCTACTGTGAATTGTGCAGCGATAAACATGGATGTGCAGATGTTCTTATGATATCCTGAGACCTGTTGTTTAGGATAGATGCCTAGCAGTGGTATGGGTGAGTCGTAGGGTATGTCTATGCTGAGCTTTTTGAAGAACCTCCATGCTGTTCTCCAAAGTGGTTGTACTAATTTGCACTCCCACCAACAGTGGAGGAGGGTTGCTTTTTCCTTTCATCACTTCCAGCATTTGTTGTTGCCTGAGTTCAGAGCATGGGCCATTCTAACTGAAGTGAGGTGGTATCTCCGGGTTCTTTTTATTTGCATTTCTTTTTTAAGTAATTTCTTAAGTACTCACTAGGTACTGTGTGGAAAAGGAATGATGAAAGGTGTTGGTGGGGATGGGAGGGAAATAGTGGTAGGGAGAGAAGAGGTGACATTGTTCAAAAACACACATGCTCCTTTTCTGACATAATGTAACAGAAACCCTTCTTTACCTCATCACTATAATGATTACAAAAGTATTAAAAGTTAAAGAAAAACCCACCCTCAAAAGAAAAGAGAATACCCAATAGGTTTAGCATTAGAAAAGTTCTTTATTTTCTCTTGCAGAGGCAGTGTCCCCATGTAATTGCAGGTTTGGCACATTCATACAGTTTTTGCTTACAACCATGGATATCATAGTGATAGGGAGATATATACATCACTCTTCAAGATGAAAAGACTGACTTTCTATTCAAACCTACATAGAAACATGAGTTCCTTCCCAAATACCTTTAACTCCTGTTACTATGCTCCTTCGTAGTTTTTATAAAGCAAGTTGCAGGTGTGGCAGTACTCTGTGATAGCACACATGTGTGTCTGTTGTTGGGTATTAATCATCCTTTTTCTCAAGGTAAGACTTTGCATTAATCTGTGCTTTATGACAGAAAGTATATGTCTCTAGCTGCCATTAGAATGTTCTCATAGTTCCACTTGGCAAACTTGCTCACAGCCTTTCATATTCTTTCTTGTTCCACCTCCTTTTCTGGCCTTTCCTCTGTGAGTTTGTGATTAGTTCCTAATGTCATCTCAGAACTAGAGGGTTTCTCTAGGTTTCTTTCTTCCTCTTTTTTTTTTTCCCATGGTTAACATTTTGTTAGATCTTGGCGGGTCCAGAAACTCATGTGTTGCCCTAGCATTTGGGTGGCTTTCCTTTCTTTGTTGATTTGTTTCTGAAGCTTGGGCATTTACCTCATACTTTCCCTTATATGTGTACATGTCAGTATGCTCAGCTCTCAGCTGGGTCTTTCCTTCCTTTTACATGGCCTTCTTTTTCTCTATCATTCTTTTCCATCTCTCCCTTCTCACTGAACCGCTCATGATCACTTGGTTGTCTATCTCTTTCTGGTTCTCCGGAGCATGTCTCCCCTTGGCATTCTCTGTTTTTCTGTCTAAGTGATCTCCTCTCCTCAGTTCAGTTTCTTGTTCATGTCTCTTCCAGTGGGACTCTTTATTTTTGGTCTCTGTGTGCCTATAAGAATCCCTTTGTTTTTGGTAGTCCTGAACACAGCAGTGTTTCTTACAGCCTCTGGATTGACTGGGCTGAAATTTCTCTTTCCTTTTCTCATGTGCTCTTGACTTGGAACTGTGGGTGTGGTGTTTTGCACCATGCCCTCTGTTTTGAATAGTTGGGTATGACGGGGACTGATGCCTGTGATGATGCCTGTTATCATGCCCTGAGTACTCCTTGGAAGCCGCCATGACCTTTTCCTTTTTGCAGTTCCCTTTAGCTCCTTCTAAGTGACGCTGCTCTTGTTGGTGACATCAAAATCAGCATAAACATTCGGGCTTCTCTCCTCTCTGACACCGAGATATAGAATGAATGCAGGGATGGTGTGCTCTGACCTGTAAGTTAAATATCTCAAAGTAACCCCTGTCTTTCTCTTCTTTCATTCCAACTGGGCTTCATGTGAGCTGCATTGAGGTACTTCCAGTTCACCTACTTCTTGATTTAACCGATGCCTATAAAACCCACTGAGAACTTTCTGCTTCCAGATGTACTTCAAGCTCTGCAGCCCTGTTTTCTCTTTCTTCCTCTTCAGCTCTCTCTTGTAGTTGCTTTGATAGTCAGGTGTCACAAATGCCTCTTTGTTATCAAATACTCATTTCTCCAACTCTGTTTCTCTGTGTATTTTATTTTCTTTTTTCCTGTTACTTTTGTCAGATCTCAACAGCTTGCAGTAATTTGCGAATATACTTGAGCTTTCCATGTTTGCCCAATAGCCATTTGGGGTTATCTTCCTGCATTTAATCATATATATTCTCATATTCATTCACAATGGGATTGATCCTCTTCAGGAACCTCTTCCAGTCTGTTCTGTTTCATGGCCTGCCTCTTAGCAGTTGTGCTCTGAAGGCTGTCACAAATGGAAATCACATCATCATCATCATCATCATCATCATCATCATCATAGTCATCATCACCGTCTTTATCATCATCATCATTCTGAAGCACTCCTTGCTTTTCCAAAACCCAAGGCAACTGCAGAATATTCTTTTTCAGAATAAGATCTTACTACCTGCTAGGAACAACCATGTTGTTCCCACATCTTATGTGTAAGAGTTATTAAAAAGAGGTAGCTAATAAGGGAGAATGCCACACCATATTCAGGCAGGAGAGAACGTTTATTACGGAACTGCTGGCCTGTGGTTGAGATAATGCATACCAGAGAGAATGGGCGACCCTCTCCTGGCCCTACCTTATCTAGGGCAGAGTCATGGTGTATGGTCAGGTGGATTAGGATATGACCTCAGGGAAGGGGAAAGTAACTGACTACAGCTATGCAGTTACCCAGGTAACTGGGTGAAGACTTAACCATGTGGGGGCATCTGGATTCCTTACATTGCAGCCTTTTAATAGTAATGAAAAAGGAGAAAGATACTCTCTGGCTACTTCCTGATGGCAAGTGGTGTTGACATTAGGGGTAAAAGGCATAAATGAGGTTCCTCCAGAGAAAGCGAGCAGCAGCAGCAGTGTCCCTAGGTGGTAGATGCCAGTCCTTGAATGAAGTCTGGAAAAAGTCTCATGACTTTTGGCCATGGACTCTTTTGGAATTTCAGCAGTAAATGACATTTTTTGCCCAAAAGTTTAGAACCAGGAGGTCAGTTAGGTAAACAATTTTGCTAACAAACAAAAATTTTCAGATTATAAAATGGAGAAACTATATTTTGATTAAGCAATTCAACGCAAGTGGGATGCCATGTTGACCGCAGGGTGGCCAGGAGGACACAAACACACTAACAGAGAACACATACCATGGCATAATGGCACCTGAGCTGTTGCCAAGATGGTGGCTGTTAAACCCAATATCCACTACATTGTCAGTGCTAGAGAAAATAAACAATTTTTAGGCTTCAAATGGCTTGGAGTGGTTTTCTAATATAAAATAAGAGTAAACAAGTAAGTGAACATCTTCCTTGCTCTTGGTTCTTTGAGGGGGTTTGGGCCTGTTGGCTTGCTTGGGAACAAATTTATTTGCTTGCTGGGATTCAGAAAAAAGGGTCTTAATGGGAAGGCTGGTTGGTCTTGAGCTTTGCAACAAACCCAGTGTTTACGCCTCCTGTAGCCGGGGCCCACAGGTGTGGACTATCAATTCTGATCTACCCCCTGTGGCTATGGTGCATTCTGATGCAGGCTTGTTACCTTTCTGGACAATAGAAAGCAGACTGGGTGGATAGAGATAGTTTTGCAGTGTTTATCATCACCAAACTGTGTTGACAATTCCTGAGTTTGATAATTGTTTAGTGAATAGATGATCTCCTCTGCACCAATCCAACTGATGTAGTGGCCATTTGTCCTTATATATCTATATATCTGTACTTACCTATGTATATGTATATGTGTATATATATTAATATATGTATATAAATCCCCCCCACACACATACCAGACTTAAAACATATTACCAAACTTAACATTTTCTAGGAAGGTTTTAGGATCTCATTTTTCTGAAATCATGTGCTTTGTCTACTTTGTTCACCATTCTCAATATTTCCATTGTTAGAAACATTTTTTGAAAATGATCATTCCCCTTTACTTCTTTCAGTATTTTTATTAACTAGAGAAACAATATTCCACAATGATATTTGTCTCTATCTTTGTCTCTCATTCTCTCTTTTCTATTTTCTAGGGAATTTTATGGCCCCTGTTCTTAAATAGTTCCTGAGAACTTGTTCTCATTCCATTCTTTCATTTTTAGAATATTCTGTCCTTGATTTTTGTTTATTCTCAAATTCTTGGCCTTGTTTTATTAATTGACTGAATTTTGTGCACGTTTATGCTATTTTTAAAATCACAAGTTCTAATTAGTATTTATTCTTAGGTATGTTATGAAGAATGCACTTTTACTAAGATAACATTTTAAGTAACAAAATTTTCTCTTTGAGGGTAATTCACTGGAGGTAACAGTTTCCTGCATTTTCTTGCCTTGGCTTGTTGGAATAATTGTCTTCATATCCCAATCTCCTGAGTTACTAGGTTTCCAAACTTGAACCAGAGGTGCTCCACTTGATCCCATGGATTGAACACTTTTGATTATTTCCCCTATCCATAGATCCTCTGAGTTGTCTGAGCTTCATTTGAGTTTGAAACAATATCCACACATGCACACACCCTCTGTGTGTGTGTGTGTGTGTGTGTGTGTGTGTGTGTGATTTCCAGTGTGTGTGTCTGCATAGGATCGATGACCTATATAGATAATCTAATTTTTAACTTCATATTTGTTTTCTTCTTTAAAATGGACTTGTCATTTTAGGTTTTGTGTTTCCCTTCTCTCCTCCCCACTTTCACAAGTTTTCCTCTCCTTCCTTTCCTCAGTCTCTTTATCATTCTTTCTCTTCCTCTTTTTTCCCCCTTTTTCATTTGTTATTTTTCAGGGTTTTTTCCTTCTACTTTCCTCCTTTCTGCCTTTGCTATTTTTCTTTTCTCTTTTCATCTGCTCTTTATACACTCAGGAGTTTTCTTTTTTCTCCTTTTCTTCTGCCTTTCTTCCTTCTCTGCTCCTTAATTCCTTGTCTCCCAATTATTCTCCTCTTTGCTCTTCCTGCTACTTTCTTTCCTGTCCCCACATTTCTTGCCCCTTTGATCCTTCCTTCTCTTGCATATCCCATTTTCAAAAAGCTCCTGAATGTTGTCTTCTGCATGTGAAGCACAAACATATATTTTTGTATCCTCAGCTAATTTTGGGATATCAGAAGGCTAATTCCTACTTGGGTAGGTCATTTCTTTTGCTATGAATTGTCCTTTTTTATTTGTGCCTACATTCTACTATGTTTCTGAATTATCCCTCCCCAGATATCCTTACTGTGAGCATTACTTAGTTAAATACTAGAGTAAGACATTCCAAGTTTTTCTTCACTTCATGAATTTTTCTAAGGTAGTTATTGATTGCATATTTGAGAAATTATTAGCGTTTGTTCCACTTACTTCCAGGATGTATTTCTCACTCATATATGAGGCATGTTATTTAAACCTTTCCTTTTCCTGCATATTTTGCACTGACCCATCTGTGGAAGCATTTTCGTTGTTCTCACCTCATATTTAGTTGCGCTGTGCCTTATTTGTTGATTCATCCTTGTTTATCCTCTTATTTTATATTAGAAAAACATTCCAAAACTTTGATTTAATTAGTTTCAAAGCCACTGGGATCCAGATGTAAACAACTCTCTTAGGAACTTCAAGGCTCTGAATTCAATTACTAATATAGAAAAGATCAGGCAGTAGTTACTCCTGACTCTTATTGTTTTAGTAACAGGCTTTCCTTTGTAGAATTATATAATTATTTTATTATTATTACATCATCATGTTATTTAAAAATATCTATTTACATCCATTTAGAAGTTGTACAAAGGTGTTTCAATCCAGAAGTCAGGTAATCAGTGTTCAGTTGGTGAATGGTCAGCTCTTCCATCATTCTCCCACACTGTTTCCCATCCCATATCTAGGCTCTAGTTATAAATTTGAGTTTTTACACAATGTATGGAGAATACAATGATCTTATTTGCTAATCTTTCCTACCTGCACCCATGTATTTCTGTCTCTGTCTCCCTGTCTGTCTTCCCCAACCCAACCCCAACATGCTTCATCCTACCTGTATTTATTTTGTAAAATGATTCATTAGGTACTCAAAAGAATTACACCCTAAGACTGCTCCCCAGGACAATAAATTTTAGGCATTTTCAAAATCTAGAATTCAACACAAAAAACTTACTAATTCCTTCAGACACAGGAACATGTGTCAAAGTCAGGAAGAAAAGCAGTCAAATACAAACTATGCTCCCTCATATCTCAGTACATGAAAAACATGAGAGTAGGATATATACTTGTTTGCTTTTATGAAAGGAACTCTTTTGGCGTGTGTGTATTTGATGGTTTGGCTTGGAACTCAGCTTCTTGCTGTCTGGCTTGAGGCACGCATCCAGTAGCCAGCCTGGGTGATGAAAAATTGTGAAAACTAAAAACATAAAGTAAAATGAAGTCTCAGACAAGTATGAGTCCAAAGGAAGATACTATAATACTGTTGGCACCTTGTAGAGAAGACTTTCTTAAAAGCCCATGAGTTAATTAATTTTCACAGACCTAATAAAAAGAAAATGATATTAATAATAGAAATATATGGTCAATGTGAAAACATCAACCTAGTAACACATCAAAATACTTAGAGATGCCACCCAAGGAAATAGGAAGCAGTGTGTGTGTGTGGAAATTTTCCAAGATACAAAAACCTTCAAACTTACAAAAAGAGTGAGCAGAGATGGGTAGGAAAGGGGCTTAAAACTGAGTGAAAAATGGGATCTCACAAAGGTTGCTACGGAGAGGATACTTGGATGAGTTTGTTTGATCCAAGATGGAGAGTCCAGATATTAAAGAGTACCAGTGAAGAATTACTCCAGTCAGCGTCTCCTGGGGAAGACCAGATTGACCTGGAGCTTTGGAACCTCATGTATATTCCTCATGCAGGCTGAGCCCAGAGGACTGGACCATCAACACTGATCTCCACCCCATGCTCCCTCTCAGTCAGGTTGTGTTCTGATGCAGGCTCTTTTTCCAGGTATAGTAGAAAGCGGGGTGGATAGATGGGAGACAGTTCCTCAATATTCTTCATCACCTGAGGTGTGTTGGCATTTTCTGTGTGGAAAATTCTTTAGGGAATTGTTGATCATCTCTACTCTGCACCAATCCAACTGAGAGCACTGGCCCTGTGTCTTGTGAAGATTGTTTATATTCCTATACATATATGTATCTATATATGTATATGTTGGTATAATACAATTATATGTTTGTTTATATTATATTCATACATATATATGTACACACGTTTTCCCTACCCACAGCCTGTCTGCACAATTTGTGCACTATTTGGGTTTGTGTGTGGGCAGACTGTGAAGACTCACACAGCTGTGCCCTCCTCATTGAGAGTAGTGTACTTATTAAGGCATTATAAACCCTATCCAATTGGGATATGTGTTCCTCAGCACATCATGTTTTGAGTTGCACAAGCGCTGGAGTTAAGAAGAGAGGAGGAGCTATGAGGTGTTAGGCTGCTGTGGGGAAGGTAAGAGTGGACACATATTGAGACGTTGGCCCTGGGGAGGCAAGGGAAAGCCAGAGGGCAGTGTCCCTTTGACAGCCCAATGGTGCTTTAGGACACTAGAAATCATTACCAGGGGAACCTAGTCTTGCAATGGCTGTAATTATGAATGGTCTTGCCCAAGAGCGGCTCAGTTCTATTAGCAGTGGCCTTTCTGGTTTTGAGCACGGGTTTCAGGGAAGCTGTTGTGGTTCTGGAAGGGGCATAGGCTGTTGTCTTGCTTCAGAGATGGAACATTCTACCACGGCCACCAGCTACAACACCAGTGGCAGCAGCAGCAGCAGCACTGCCACCACCAGGACAACCACCAGCAGTACAAGCAACAGCACAAGCCCCACCAACACCAGCAGAAGCAGCAACGGCAGCACATCTTCTTCCTAGTATACTTTCTGTTCCACATTGATCAGTGTTGCCATCTGTGCCTGCTAGGTGGACATGGATGGAACCACTCCTGGTATGAGCTGGGGCTGGCTGGAGCTGTCCTCATAGGGAATTGGCTGGCCATGCACTTCTGGCCCAGGGATTGTCCAGTGGCTGGGAGGATTTTATGGAAGTGGGTGTACAAGCACCTATGCCCACTGGCCTTGCCTCCTCTGTGGCTAGCCATCCCAGATCCTGGCACTAACTTTGCAGTCACTGCTATGGAACAGGGCAAAGCCACAGGAAAACCTCCTACCAGAGCTCAAGTGGTAGAGTGCTAGCCTTGAGCAAAAGAAGCTTAGGGACAGAGCCCAGGCTCTGAGTTCAAGCCCAAGGACTGGTAAATCATATGTCTGGTATCTTCCCAATGCATGGACAAAGGGCCATCACAACCTGAAGAAAAGGGACTTATTGAACCCCATAAAGCATCTTACCTAGCAGGGAACCTAGAATCCTAGTTCCTAGGACTGACTCCGCATTTTTATTTTCTGAATACCTCCATATGAACCCACTGCTACACCTTTATATTAGCCCTAGAATTGGAGCACATGGAAAACACACAAAAGACCTTTACATCTCTTCAGAATATGCTTATTCCAGCTCCTGCTTGCCCTACTAAATATTAAAAACTTTCTACTTTGTATACAACAATTGAAAGGAATAGCCTAGCAAAGGGAATGCCGGCATAAAGAATAGGACCAGACTAAGGACACAGCTCATCTAAGATGCTTGATAATTCTATCCGGGGCTCAGACCTATGCCTTCAAACTTGAGCCACAGTGACCCTTCCAACCACAGAAAGTAGTAATATATCTAGGAAAACCTGTTCAATTACTGAGACTTCATCTGCTCATGGGTATCCTGAATCATAGACTCCATGACTTTTGTTTTCTAATAATCATATTACATAATACCAAACCCTTTTCCTGGACAAGCTCTCTATCTGCTCGGTCCTGAATCCTTCCACCCTGTTTCCAGTCCTCCAGCAGTCAATGCACCTTGGAACAGTCACATGGAGAAACACTCTCTCTCAGTGAAATCTTTCACACCTATCCCACAGGATGAAATTCCCCTAGAAACTTGGTAAGACAAGGTATCAATGATGACTAAATATTAACCATTTTTCCACCCTGGCTCACATGCCTATGTGAACATAGTGAACTACTTAGGGTAACACACAATTTGATCACCAAAGTAATCAACTGCTGAATTTGACACTGGAGGTCCCCATCAGTGGATAATTACCAGGATCCACTAGTGCACCCCATATCTTATTTTATGATCCCTCTCTCCCCAGAAATGTGAAGTGTAACTCTGATAAGAAACAGTGTTTGGAGAGCAGTAGCAACACTAGTGGTGCTGTACCCTTCTGTCTCACTGCCCGCCAGTTTTTTTCAATTAATTTTTGTTTTTACCACGTGCACATTCCTGACAGCATGCCACCAGCACAGTGAGTATTTAACCTCCCTCAGTCTGAGATCTATATGGACCCTTAGTTCTGAGCTCAGAATTTTGACTTTTGTTTTTGCTCCATCACCAATTTTCTATGTGCCACGTCTGCTTCTTAGCCACTGTTTCTCCACAGCCCTTTAGGATGGCCATCTGAGGAATGGAAAGCCATTTTTGGGTGTTCAAATGCTCTGCTCTGCTTTGCCTGTGAAGTCATTCCTCTGTTATCCTGCTGCTGCTGTCTTGCTGGGTGGGCCGCTCCATTCAGAGATGTGAGTTAGGCAAGTGATCGTAATCTGCTTTGTTCTCATAATCCCTTATTGCTCCATGGCCCACGGACCGCTCTCGTTTCTTAGGCAAACTTCACCCCTGATCTTATCTGCATCCCAAACAGGACAAAGTAGAGAAATTTCAAAGAAGATCTCACTGTTGAATATAAAAACTGAATAGCTTCCCCACTCTGCACTCTGCACTGCTTGTTTCTCTGACCCTGATTAGAATTACATGGAGTCCCTCCCTGTACAGCCATGATTAAAGCTTGTTCTAGTCTGTTGTGGCCTCTGACTCCTCACTCTCCTTTCATGAATTGTTCTTTCCCTACAGTGAGGGTTACTGCTGGTCAGAAGTCTGGCTGGAAATCTATTCCGAGCGCAGGGCTATTCTGTATGTTGGTCTTTGTATAGCATTCCATCTCCTCAGGCCAACATGTGATTCCCACAGAGCTGTGGGCTGTTGTGGTCCAGTGGGTTGAGATTGGACCTGGTTACATAGTTTTTTGGTCAAATTTTTTCCTCTTCCTGAATTATAAAGTTGATATGTGTAGATGGATGATTATCTCTGATTGCTTGCCATACATGACTTCAAAAAGGCTAAACATTAGGCTTCTTAGGTAAAACATATAGACAAAAAAAAGAGCCAAAGGTAAAAGCTTTAACAAGTCTAAATATAACTCAAGGGACCACTTAGAGTCTGTTTAAAGGAGTTAATGGGATGTTCTACTTTTTTCAAGGACTGCAGTTGATAAGGAATATGGAAATGCCAGGAAATGTTGAGAGACATAGCCAAAAATTGGGTTACTGCGGAGAAAAATCCCAGACCATTGTCAATCTGCATTGATGCTGGCAGGCCAAAGCAGGGCATTATTTTCTGTAAAAGAAGCTGGGATACAGAGGAAACTCTTTTATTAGGGTTGGGGAATGCCTCTATCCACCCTGTAAAGGTGTCTACAAGAACCAACAAATATTTGAACTGTATTCTGAAATTGCTTTGGTGAATGGCAGCTCCTTTGTACAACTAGTTAATGGTAATACAAATATTCAAAAAATCTGAGCACCTAGGAAAGTCTAAACAGCTGCCAAGACTCACCCTCTGATGAGGTTTTGTCTTTCAATTCTTGGCAACAGCAGATTTGCCACAGCCTGTCAGTGTCACTGTGTGCTATGATGCTGCTGCTGTGCTGATGGTTCTGTGGACAGTGGTGCTGAGCAGGGAGAACAAGGCTCAAAAGTTGGGTGGAAGAGAATGCAGGGCCATGTGGAGCTGTCTGGAGAGCTGTGTTGCTGAAGTGCCCAGACCTCCAGGTGACTGAAGGGATGAAGGGAGCTGCATGTGCATCTGAAAGCCTTGACCATAAGTACATCCTGTAGGAAGTATGGCAAATGCCAGTAAGTGATGAGAGTTCCACACAAGAAGCATTCATTGAAGAACTATTATGGGGTACTGTCTCAGAAGTCTTCAGAGGCTTGTTTCTTTTGCCTGAATGGTTTTTTGCCTGTAGTCCGAATGCTACACCAGAGCCGAAGATTTGCTAGCCAGAGTTATCTCTCCTGTGTAGGACAATAAGGGAGAGCTAGGTGGAAGTACTAATATATTCTTGGCTCCAGTTAAGGTCCAGTTAAGGTCCTGAGATAATGTAATTATTTTCAGATCTCACAAAGCTGTATGCTGGAGAGAGATGGCTTTCATTGTCAGGGGGCAGAGCTTTAAGTAAAGGCTAGGAGTGAGAATGCAAGAGGAGGCAGGGTAATGTGAAGCAAGGCATTACATACTGCTCTATGGAAGTTCATACCACTCTACTCGAGAGAATTTTTCACTTCTTCTTCCTTTGCATCTGTATATTCACAAGTCTACCTTATCTGAGACCCATAAATGACTAGGCACAATGTACTTGCTTTAGCACTTGTATTTTCACTTGTAAAATTGGTATGGGGGCTGGGAATATGGCCTAGTGGCAAGAGAGCTTGCCTTGTAAAATTGGTAGAACCATGGATCATATTCTTTACTCTTAGGTAAGTTTGAAGTTTCACCAGGTGCTTCTCTAGAGAAGGGAGTACACACACACACACACACACACACACACACACACACATCTGGGGCTCCTACTTCTACTGGTTGATAGACCCAAGTGCCTTTTAAATTTCCTTGTCCCCACTCCTGTACTTCTGGCACAGTGAAGGTGAAATGATGATGGTTGGGTGACAGGCACTGGCCTAAGCCACATGTGAGAGGGTGGGTGCCATATGTTAGAAGCTGGGTGGACATAGTCCTCCAAAGCTCCTTGCCCATTGTCTCCCCATGTGTTGCCATGTGTCTCTCCTGGGACTACAGTGAAAAATCATACAAGGTTGAGTTACAAAATTGGAATATTTTGTAGTACACGTGTATTCTGGTGGGTTTGATCACTGTTAGAGTTTAAGCTCATCAGTCTTGTAACTCTTGCCTCTTCCTCTTCATTGATTAGTGAGTGGTGTGGGATGCCAATGACAAGCTGAGCTCATAATTCTCAGCATCAAAAGATACTTTAGACATTGTCCAATAGTAATCATTTGGTTACTTTTGCCCATGGAAAATGTGGAACATATTCTTGTTAGCATCTGATTGGTAACGCCCTCCTTGCAGCTAGCCTGAGAAGAATTCATTAAAAGCTCACTAAGGGCCTACTCTAAAATAGGATGAGCTCTTAGCATATCTATTGTCTAATGAAGATTAGATAGTCTTTAATTTTCCTGTCTCTGATTAAGAAGGCAATAATGCTTTCAAGCAGTCTTGGCCAATCTAGATGACTATACAGAGAAATAGGGAATAGGGAATAGTTTGTGAATCTATATTTTAATCTTTCCAATGGCTTGACTGTGATTGTTGCATTGTTACTTTAGGAGTAGTTGGAATATAGTAACAAGTAATCTGAATCCACAGAGTACTTTGCAAGAGGATGTTAATTGATGGTTTTCATTACTTGTGAAAGAATTTATTAGCTCAGTATGAAAGTTTTAATCTCTTCTATTTCATGGCATCTAATAAGTACACATTTGAAAATTCAATAAATGGGATCTATGATGATTCTGCAATATCTTTATATTATGGTGTTAAGATATCCCTTCATGTGTTTTCCTTTTTGACCAGGCTTCCGAGAAAAGGAAGAACTACAAGTATTCTTGTTTGAATTATGACGAACATGACATGACCTATATATGCAGAACTCCAAGAAATTTTTTTAGTTATATGCTATTGCTACTGTAACAAGATGATCAAGATAGGGGCTTAAAACAAGCTTATGTGGGGAGATAGAAGTCAGCAAGATAGCGAACTCTACATTACTCATTCTCATCAGACACTTGTACATTGAACATGTGCTGATCCACAAAAAATATATTCACAAGTGCTAAGGAAACAAAATGAGAAATGGCAGCACCAGGATGTAGCAGACATCTAGTGAGAAGATGGTTTTACTTTTCACACCCCTTCACCAGCCCCACAGTACAGCATGGAGAAATGAGCCCTAGTCATGTGGGAGGTGAATACCTCAGAGGATCCAAGTGTCAGATGGGCCTCCAGGTAGCTATTGCTGTAATGACCTCCAAATCAAGAAAATTCCATGGAGACACAGTCAAAGGTGATGGAATTTTATTTGTCCTGCCAGGGACTGTCTTATCCTGAGCGAAGGTTAAAACTAAGAGCAGAAGGGACCTACCATAAGGTGAGGTTTTTGTAATTGTCAATATGATGTACAGAGGGGTTACAGTTCCATGCTTAATGTAGTATATACATACATTTCTTGCCATACCTGTTTTCCCCTTGTTCATTTTACTCCCTCCTTCCCTGCCCCAGCCCCTCACCCTACCTGCCCCCGTTCCTTTATTAATTATTTCTTAAAAGCAAAGACCGGCACACAAGTGGTGGCTTCAGAACTCCAAGAAATCAAGATCTTGAGCCATTAGGAATGGGATGCTGTATGGAAGCTTGTCGTCAAGGGTGGTTAGGACCAGGCAGATAGCATTCTGCAGACCAAGCTGGAGGCTAGAGCTTAGGAACTGGAAGTGGGAGTCAATGAGAAAACTAGGCTCTCACATTCCCCCACTGGATTTCACCTTCAAACCATTGATTTTTACATTCTCCTTTTGGGCCAATTCCTAAACTCTGCTCACCCTGTATTGGAAAGGCTTAGAGTGAGGCAAGTCCAGGAGATAACAGGACACCAATATGAAAGTGTGGGCAGACACCCTCTCCCCATATGGGAGGCCTTAGTAGTACAATAAGAGCAAAGAGAGGCAAACAAACCAAACAACTACGTAAGTATATTAATTAACCCTTGGCAAGTCTTATCTTTAGGGAATCCTCTGAGTGTCACTGAATGGTCTGAATGGTCCTTCTTGCAGCCACCTCCAGATGTTGTCCTACTGCTTGTTTTAACTTGAGAGTGATGGATCCAGTGTTGTTTTCTTGCAACTTTGATAGATAGTAGTGTAGTTAGCATGAGCAAGTAAGGTCCTTGAGACTTGGGTTTCAGTTCAGGACTGCAATGTCTTTGTACCCACACCAGCTGTCCAGGAGAGAAAGAGTGGATGGAGTTTTTCTCAGTAGGACAGTGTGTCTCAGATACCAAAGGATAAGCATGTAAAAGAACATGGTACAAATCCTGCAGTGACTACAAGGTTGTGGTTATACGTTCCTGTTAATAAAGCTTCCAAAGTTTAGAAACCAAAGGGTGGTGGTCTGTCATAAATTATTTTTAAGGGGGTAAATCCTTTAATATGAATGGTGCATCTTTCTTGGAGGAAAGGGAAGGTTGGGAGGCCAGTCTCTGTAATTAATTAATTTAATTTAAAGTTTCCTTCACTTTTTTTTGCCAGTTCTCGGGCTTGGGACTCATAAAGTTTCCTTTAAGGTCCTATTCATTCTTTCCACCTGTCCTGAACTCAGAGGTCAAAAGTATCCTGTAATTTCTAATTTATTCCTAGGGCCTCAGCTAATAATTGAGTAACTTGGGCCTTGGAGGCCTGGAAATTTTAGGACACTACTGTAAGAGTAAGCCAAATTGAGGAAATATTTCATGGAATAATTATTTTACTGTTACCTGAGTGGTTTCAGTTTTTGTCAGAAATGTCTTAGCACACCCTGAGAAACTGTCTACTAGTACTAACAGATACTGATGCCCATATGTTTCAGGTGTTACCTCTGTGATGTCCACTCCCCAAAATCCACCAGGTGAGGCTCCTTGTATACATGACATCTCCACATGTTCTGTCTTTCTAGCACTTACCTGTTGGCTACTTACACCTCTGGATGCCACATCAGAGACTAGGTACTTTAAATGGGGAGTGAATAAATGTTTTCACAATAATTGACTCAGGTGAGTAAATGTAATCAAGGTCTGTCTCAGGGCCTGAGTGATGAATGTCTGTCTGGCCTGCAGCCTTTTCCATCTAGAGACAAATGTCTCAGTAGGGAGGGTATTTTCCAATTCGAAATCTGCTTTTGAAGAGTGAAGTCTTCCCAGAAGCTCTGATAGAGGTATAATGACTCTACAGGCCCTACTGATCTTAGTGCAGCCTTCTAAGCTGTCTGATCAGCTTGGTTGTTTCCCTGAACCTCAAGGAACTCTCTCTCTCTCTGTCTCTCCCTCTCTCTGTCTCTCTCTCTCTCTATCTCTTTGATGATACAATGAATATTGGCCAACATTTTTGGAAGACAAAAGTCCAGGAGAGCCAATATTTCATCAACATTTTCTGTTTTGCTCCAGAAGTTCAGAGTCCTCTTTCCTGTATACAGTCCCATGAACATGGGCCAAAAACATATACCAGCTGTCTGCATAAATATTAATGGTTTTTCCTTTTCCCACCTCAAGGATTGAGTGAGAGTAATTCATTCACCTCTCTGAGCTGAGGTCCCATGATTTAGAGCCTCCACCCAAATTACTTTATATGCTGACATCCCAGCTTCCCCTGCATAGTGAACTTCCACAAAACTACTTCCATCTGTGTATAGTACCACATCAGGAGTCACTAATGGAACATCAGTCAGGTCTCCACTGATGTTCTACAGTTTTTTTCAGTGCAGTCCTGGATGGAATTTTTGAGGTCATCATCAGGAAGAAGAGTGGCTGGGTTGAGGGAATTTACCTTTATAAAGTTATTTGTGACTGATCCAGTCCCTGGGCTTGGTACTGTATAACTCTGGGGCATTTGTTAGCCACCTTGCAGGCTCATAAGGCTTCCACCAAGTATGGGTCAGTTACCTGCAGGACTTACCCTAGAGTAAGTTTATCAGCCTATTTACCAGGATAGCTGATGCTGCTATTGCTCTCATATAAGGTGGACAACTGGTTGCCATTGAGTCTAGTGTTTTGGAGAGGAAGGCCACTGTTGTTTTTTCCAAGACCCCAAGGTCTGGATCAGGACCACCTTGGCAATACCTCTGGTTCCTGGCACATGAAGCTGAAAAGGCTTACCAAGATCTAGCAAGGGCAACGTAGGAGCTGAAATTAAAGATGGAAATTAAAGCCCTTCTCATTATGCTGTGCTGTGGTGGAATGGAGTGGTTTAGTCATTTCTGCTAACCTCAGGATCTATGGTCTTCAGTATCTGATGGCTCCTAGAAATTCCCTCACCTACTTCCTGGTCTGAGGTATCAGTTTCATCAAAATTTCCTCTATCTTGTTTAAGGAGCACACACACTTCCCTTTCTTGAGTTGGTAACCTAAATAGGTTGCCTTCTGGGTGCACAATTTGGCCTTTTTAGCAGAAACTCCATACCCAGTTAGCACAGGGTAACAAGAAGCTTCTCTATGGCCTGCCAACATTCCTCATGTATATAAGATACCAGGAGAAGGTCATCAGCACTTTGTAATATAGGATTCCCAGGGGTAACTGCCTAAAATTTAAAATGTCCTGGCTCAAAGCCTCATCAAGAACTTTATTCGAATGAGTTTTAGGGCACTGTTTTAAACACTTCTCCCTGGATAAAAGGAATGAGTGGTGGAGTATACAGTACACAGATAAAAACAAACACAGACAACTTGCCAGAGACACTTAACCCACAAGACTTCTCAAGGAAGTTCCAGATGGCTTCTCAACGAAACCCCAGGATGTATGTGTGACCTCTTGTCCTGGCCTCAGATTCAGGAAGTAGTGCTGCATTCAGCCTTCTACTGAGTCTCCCCCAATCAAAGTAATTCCTGTCCACATTGGTCTTTGGGAAACAGATGGGTGAGGGAGGCCTGGGGAACGTTGTGGCGAAGAAACAGTTCTGAGCATTCATCCCCTGAGGGCAAAGGCACTCATCTCTGGGGAAATTTCCCAGGGGCAAAGGCCCAGTGCTATGCAGATGTTGGGGCCTCCAGATGTAATGACCTCAGGGCTGAGAAAATCCATGGAGGCATGGTCAACAGAGATGGGGTTTCATTTGTCCATCTGGTAACTACCTTGTCCTGAGCTAAGCTTAAAACTGAGAGCATCAAGGACCTCACAGTACGGTGAGATTTATAAAGGCAAAGAAAACCACACACAGGTGGCAGCTTTGCAACTGCCAGACATCAAGATCCTGGAGCCATTAGGGGTGTGGTGCTCTATGCCTGCTGGTCATCAATGGTGATGTGCTTAGTAAAAGAAACTAGTGGCTTTAACTGAATGCACAGTAGTAATAGGAACTTGAGAATTTTGACTGAAGAGTCACGATCATAAACACTGACAGGTCTGTCTTTGAAATGAGAGCTTATGCAGAAGTCTGCAGAATCAAATACTTTAAAGGTTGACTTGAGAACCTGAGTGACTAAATATAAGTTTTAGTGTTAAAATTATAATAGCTTCTAAACTCTGGTGAGGACTCCATGCTAGTGGGCTGCATCCCCACCTGTTAGACTAATTTTTTTGTAGTTTGACATTTAAAAATATAGGGAGCCCTTGGTCCCCTCTGTACCTAGGTAGCAACCATGGTAATGGACAGTAAAAAATGATCATAGTAATAGACTATAGAAATAACCATAATAGTAGTAGAAATGCCATGGTAACTGTTGGGTTGTTTTACTTATGATTGCGTACTAGATTGTTTTAGCCCACTTATGCTTGCTTAGTGGTAATTGGAAAACATGGCAGCATTTGTAAAAATAAAGTTGGTACTATGTCAGCCTAATCACAAAATTCTGCTTCTGTAAATAGCTTGCTTAACCCATTTGTTACTTGCTCTACTCTCTGCATTAATCCCTTCCATCAGTGCTTCGTGACCACCTGTTGTCAGTTCGTGATATGGAGGCCAGTTCCCATTATCAAAGCCATAAAAGGTTAACTGATAGGGTAGATAGCCAGTAGAAATAGCACAAGACTTGCTTGCTAAATGCCATCCAATCGAGTATCTTTCAAGTTGGAAATACCCTGTCCCTGTTGTAATCACAATAAAAACCCTGCCTATCTGAGGGTTGGAGGCTGTGATTACACAGGGCTTATAAATGCAAAACACAAAGTTACAACAATGAGGTGTTCAAGCAAGCAAGATTAGGACACAGGTACAAATCTGATAGGGCTTGAGGCATTTTAGGGGTGGTTAGAGTTGAGCATTCCCAGCAGTTAGAGTTCTTGACCGACTGGGCCCTAGTAGGATTGTCCTGGGTCTGCTCACAGGGCCTGCTTATCTCAGGTTCATGTGGTAAAGTGGGGTTCACGTAGTAAAGTGGGGTTCACATGGTAAAGTAGGACCTGACTTCAAAGTCTGGCACTTCACTGTCAGTTCGCAGGGAGTGAATCTGCTCTGCCTCTCCCCCCTGTTTGTTAAATCATGGGTCTCTGTGGTTCACTCAGCTTCTAGGTAAGACTTGGGTGTCCTCTGTAGATGGGGACCGTGAACAGCCTAGGGAACTGTAGATCCTCTCCTCTGCTTTGGGGCAGCTGCCTCTAATGCCTGGCTTTGAATAGGCTGTGGACTCAGCAGGACGGGATGCCTCTGGCCTGGTTTACCTGGATGAGAGTCTCTTGCATGGGGGAGGTTCTTCCCTCCTGGGTGAGGCGGCCTCCTGGGTAGAGCTGGCTATGGGATTTAGCTGGGAATTGGGTTTCCTCTGTGTTGGGACCGTTGATCTGTCTCAGGAACTGTTTGTTCTCCCCTCTGGTTGTTCTGTGCCACCAGTAGCTGCTCGCCACTTTCACTTTTAATTTAGACATTCCGGTGGGTAGGGCAGGGCACCTCTGTCTGAGCCACAGCCCAGGATGTCCCACCCGCCTGGGAAGGGGTCCTTCTCCTGGGTGGAGCTGGCTCTCACTGATTGGTCCTTCTTGCCCTTTTCAAAGATGGCCACTTTGTCCTCACTTTCCCCAGGCCTGCTTTAGTTCCAGACTGGTCTGACCCTATGCCAGTGTCAAAGATGGCGCTTTGCACTGGCTGTGGGGGAAGGGCTACCTTCCAGAAGCTGCTCTGTGGGCATGAGTGAGAATGTCTTTCATGGGGTACTCATGCTTTCTCTGCGATTTCAGCCCGTCCCTGCTCAGCCTGCGATCCACATCTGTCTGCCACCTTCTGGAGGATTTCTCTTTGGTCACCACTGTGTGCTGTACGTGCACGGAATGTGGGGTGCTGTGCTGGTGCCAGCATTGGCATGGCAGTGGGATGCCACCTGGAACTCAAATCTGTGCTTTCAGGCCAGCAAAGTCAATTTTTCCTTCCAGGCCAGAATCCCTGTACTGTTAGAACTTACTTTGTCTGTCTTTCTCTGGGGTGGGAAAACTTTGATGTTGGAGGGAGCTCAGCTAGGGCTCTGCTGCTCCTCCGCCATCTTCCTAAGTCTTGGCCAAATATAAATATTGTAAGTCTTTCAACTCTTTACTGCTTAATAGCAAGTTAAGAACTTCAGTATTGTATTATGCAGCCATTTAGAAGAATGAAGCTATGTCATTGCAGAAAATGGTTAGAACTCAGGATGCTTTTGTTAAGGGAAGTAAGCCAGTCACTGAGCATTGAGACAGTCACTGTTTAGAAGAACAATGTTCCAGAAGCAATGGGGCAAACTTGTTTTAGGATGATTCCAGCTATCTTTGATGAAACTTAGGAATTTCAACTCTCTATAGTTTTTGAATATATCAGGGGTCCAACTAGTTAGGTGAGAACTGAAGGTACAGGTGTATCTGGAATCTGAGACCTTAGGGATGGTTGTAGAAGCACTATCTTTAAACTTTAAGCCTGCTCACAGCGTGAAGTGGGTAATATTATTGTTAGGTACAATTCTCACCAACTATGACAGAATGTACCTTTACCATGACAGTATCACAGAAGCTCCTCTAAACTCTGAAAGTTATTTAATGTTCCTAGAACATGTTCATTCTATTCTTAGAATTCATGGGTTTTAAAGGACCATGATTGATCCTTCCTTATTCTATGTGATCACATTATTGAAATAATGTCTCTATGCTGAAGAAAGTATTTGGAATGAGACTCATTTCCATAGAAGCACAGCATTCCCATGTGGAAGTGGAAGAGGGGCTTTCATTGGGCTCTCCTAACAAAACTAGATAAGTGTGATGTCTGAGTGGCAGATTGGGTGCCATTTTGCTTGTCTTTAATTCGTTTTCCCTGTGATATAGGAGTTGATTTGGGTGGTTAGTGATGATGGAATTCTACAGAGAAAAGCCTGTATTTCCAATAATCATTTTTATGTGGCAATGAGTTGTTTCCACAAATCTGATCTAGTGTTCACCAATCATTTTAGTGAATAACTTAAGTCTCTCTACTCTGGTGTTGAGAGATAGAGTTGGTAATATTTGAGCTCTATCTTTTTCCTTTGTATAAGTAGGATTTGTATGTCCAACCAGTGAGAATGCTGCCACTTGAAAACTGAAGAGTCCCTTTGAACTTTCAAATCTCTTCCTTAGAGAAGAACTGGGAACTATGAAGATTAACTAGTGATGGCCTCTCAGAGCCTTGGCTTGAAGCTTAGGATACTTGGATTAAGAAGGGAGTGGCAAATAAGTATTAGGAAGGAATAAATCATGGTTGTTGCTGTGTGGAAGCTCAATCTTTGAACGGCAGAGGGCTTTGCCCTCTTCTTCTTTTCTTTTGTCTTTCTCCTAATGGATCAATTATTCAAAATTAAAAGCCTACCCTTTGTTCTGAGTGTTTCTGTAGCACTGGTGGGGTCTTCCTTGATGAAAAACGAGGAGGAAAATGCACACCTGCACAGTTTTCCTGGGCATATTCTGAAGGACACATGGTAATGACTTTGAGGCTCACTGATCGCCAGGGCTGTGGCTCTGGCACAGGATGGACTGACCAAAGAGGAGATAAACAGAGCTGCCTTGGGACATGGGCTTGAACTGCATCATTTTTTCTTCACAACTCTGTGCTTTTGGTTACAGCCTGGGGTGCTGGATGCTGCCTGTCATCTGCTGAGTCACGGTAAATTTCTCTGGCTTGTGTCTGTGCATCTCCCAGACTTGTTGTGATTTTGGTGGTTAGAATCAGTGAACAGATGCTTTGTTAAACTGTATATAGTTGAAAATTGTCAAAGTAACAAAGGTGAGGAATACAATTTAAAGGGATCTGGGAACGGCATGGAAGAGCTTTGTCTCAACTCCACATTTCCTCCTAGACGAGGTCTCCATGATAAATTAAGAATCTTCAGCCCCAGAATAAATCATAAATATATTCAGTTTTTCCAACTAAAGTACCAATTTGTTAGAGTTTGTTTACACAAAATGGAAGCAATCAAACATTGTCTGAAGTACTTGAATGGGAAATTTTGCATTAGCAGATCCCTTGTAATGAACAACTTACATATCTTGTACACTGTCTAACAGTAAGATTAAAGTTGTTTCAAATGAAAAAACGTAACATTGATTGAATGGAAAGCATGCAAGATGTGTAAAACATGTAGAAGCTTTCCTATGTGTGTGACTTAACTCTGTTCTGTGTAATTCTCTGTCTGACAAGTCATGCAAATGGAAGGCAGCTGAAGAGAACCCTTTGAAAAGTAAACCAGGGAGTCTAGCCTGAATTTTATACATTCTGAGTCATTGACAAGTGCATGTGAAGCAATGCCAGCAATCCCAGAAGAGGAAGAAATGGTAAAAGAGTAGGGAGTGGGGACAAATGTGCGCATGGTCTTGCATTGTAAACTCTAGGTCATTTGTGATTGTGTCTCTGGTAACTCTGGAAGGAAGCACATAAAGTGGAGGTGTGAATTTCTATGTCAGGAAAGAGGACCTCAGATCAACACCATTGTCACCCCAGTTGTTTTCTGTTCTTTATCAGCTGAGATGTGCCTTGTGCTTGGAGCCTAGCTGCTTTAGGACATTTTCTGGAAAGATCTAAGATAGTAGCTTGGGCGGAGGTCAGAGGGAAGTGTCTGGGTTAGGACAACTGGCATGATGCCTTCCATAGCTGTGCTGAAAACAAGGGAGTCTAGGAAATGTGGGCAAGTACCCATCTATGCCCACATTCTCCAGAAAAATTCCAGTGCTTCTAGGATGAGCTTTGGTCAGGCAAAGCAAGGGATCTTTCCCCCTAGTTTATGGCTAACTAGACGCCATAGCTGAAGACGGAGGTCTGGCTCTTGGCACGACCTCCCCTTCTTCAACCCTGAGAGTTACTAATGAAGCCTCCCACAAGACAGGAGATCTTTAATGTTCAGGACTGAATCAGAAGAGTTAAATAGTACTCTGCTTACTGTAGAATCTCACCCTTTTCCAGGTCGTCTTAGATGCATAAGATAATATAAAAGGAGTGATTTCAAAGCTGTTCTGCTTCTTGTCCCATGAGCATTCAGGGATTCTTCTTTTGTTGTCCTCAATTAGTTTTCTACCATGATTTCTATTAGCAAAGCAAGGGGATCTTCTCTGAATTTCTCTGTCCTCTGGGCTGTTGAACATGTCCGAAGAAGTCACAGATTATTTTGTAACTAGCTGGGAGTTGTGTATGAGGATGGATTGAAATCTGTTCTCCCAGAATCTCAGAAAACTCACTGATGGCCATAGCATCTTGGAGGTGGACAGATAAGGTAAGGAATGCAGAATTCATAGAAGTGAAATCTATTTTCCCCAGAAGCTTCGCAGTTCCAACACTAAGAGGACAGTATGGGTTATTTCCATATGGGTAACCTCCCATCTGTGGGAAGACCCACGGGTCTCAAGTGCAAACAGCAGATTTTAAAATCACTCCCATCACCATCATAAGGACATGCTGGGCCACCCATGTTTCTGAAGGCTAAAGTGTGAACTAGAATGTTCCACTGAGTAGAAGCAGCCTCTTGTCTCACTATCTTCTGGAAATTCCTTTAGATATGCCCATATGGATGTTTTCTGCAGGGACCAAGGCTCAGGTACTCGTGCCCTTTTTGCTGTATGCATGTTTATCTAATTTGAGGAAGTAAAGAATGGTGAGACATAGGACAAAGAGCGAACCAATGCAACAAGATTTTTTTTTGGAAATGAACTTTACAACTTGTGGGGAAGGTACTCAGGGGCAAAGGAAAGTGGGAATAAATGAGGGGCATAACAGTGTTTGACGAGAAATATACTCATTACCTTCAGTAACTCTTATCCCTCTGTATATCATGTTTTCAATAAAATAAAATGTTAAAAAGAGATTTAAAAAAGAGAAGTCCAAGGAATGACTTTCTATATATGAGAAGAAAAATTTTAAGCCATCAAGAATAATCACCTAGTAGGAAATACTTTCAAATTCACGCCAAACTATAATTGCATTTCAAATGTATTATGATGTATTATCATCATAATTCTAAGTTTCTCTATCAAGAATTATCAAGAATCCTTATGCAAGAAATACAAGCACCAGAATTACAAACACAAGGATCCTGACTTGTTATCTTTGCTTTAAAAAAATACATCCATATTGCAAAATAGCATAGAAATCCAATTCATTCCAAGACAGAGTTTTTCCAACAGTTTGAACCAAGCCCTAAGTTGCCTGTACTCTTCCAACAGCCCCATTGTAGAAGGGTCTTCCTGGTCCATTGACATGAATAAAAACATCATTATCCACTTGACTTGGACTAAAGAGACTTCTCTGTCTACTGTTATTATAATTTAAAATATTGTATTTTCATTTGGCTTGTCAAATTTTGAAGTTCAGAATGCAACTTCCCCCAAATAGATCACTTTTGCACAAGTGTACTTTGAGTTGAATTGAAATAAAATCACGTTTTAGAGAAGCTGTCTGGGCTGGGAGAGTGAATTAATGGCAGAATTAGTGCCTATTAATCCCAAAGCCCTGTACTCTTCAACCCTGAAGAGAGGGAACAGCTGTAGGAGAGGGAGAACAGGAGGGGAAGGAAAGTGGTGAAGGCATAGAGAGAAAGAGGAGAGGAGGAGACAAACCAAAAGTCAGAGCAAGGAATTAGCTCAGGGGTAGAGCACTTTCAAAGAATTCCTGAGGTTCAGGGTTCAATTCCTCAGTTAGGGGTAAAGCTAGGTTAGGGCAAGTAGGACAGGGTAGAGGTAGAATGGAATAGGATGAAGTGGGATAGGGCAGAGTATGAAGGAGCCAGGGAGCCGTGAAAGTGGCCACTACTAGACTTCCCTGGGTCCTGGCCTCCTGTTTCAAGAAAAGTCATTGGGTTGTGGTGAGAATTGGCACAGACAATAGATAAAGACCTTTGTTTGTTCTGTATGTAGATGGTGATGACGACGATGATGATAGTGGTGATGATGATGTTGATGGTGATAATTGTGATATTGATGGTGATGATGAGGCCGGTACAGGTGGATATACGAATGCTATTGGTGATATTGTTATTCTACTGGAGATATTGGAGATGGTTATGATGGTGGATTGATACAGAGTGATCTAGGGATTCATAGCTGGTCCTATGTGTGTCAATACCCTGCTTTAGTGGGCCCAGATCCCCTCCTCTGCATTGCATATTGTTTCTTTAAAGGGTTCCTATGGAGCAAGAAGAAGGACAGTGCAATTTGCAGAGACAGAACCAAGGTCGCCAGGTGTTGGTGGACTCAGGAATTGGCAATCATAGGGGATATGACAGGACCTCATACTGGGGCCGAATGGACATGATTTCTATGTAACAGATGCTGATTTCTGTCATCTCAGTGAAGCTAAAACTGCAGGCAGAATAGAACCTCAGTCCAGGTGCCAGTCACCAAGGGGAGATAGGCTACAGGAGGTAGGATACAGTTAGGAATGAGGATATCTGTGCTTGATGTAGATCTTGCAGTGAGGAGGGGTTGAGATGGTGGCTGTGGGGGTCATTTTTCCTTGCAATGGAGGGATAGGATATGAGGAGAGATGATGATAACTATGTCACAGATTTATATTGGGAAAAGAGAGGTCAAGAGCAAATCAACACTAGGCAAAGTGACCCAAAGGTCAGGTGAAAAGGAAAGGAAGGAGCTATTTTCCCTTGCACACCTAACAGGCAGAAAGTGAATATTTCTTATAGAAATGAACTGTGGTCTGCATTTTGAAGGCACATTTGATCAAATCTCAAGCACTACAGCTTTAAGTACTGAGAATCCCCATCCCCATGTGAGGTGGAGTAGTGGAACAAGTTCTGTTGAATTTAATGAGATGACATTTGCTATTTGATGTTGAATTATCCTGAATACCTGTTACTCAGAATATAGTCTATGTGTTTTTGACCTTGGTCCTGGGTTACTTGTTTGTGTGTTTCTTTGTGCCAGTTCTGACACCTAGCCATTGTGCTCAATGCCAACACACTATGACATGAACCACAAGTCTACATTTGGCTCTTTTGCATGTTGACTAGGGATGGGAGGCTGAAGGACATTCCTGCCCTGACTGGTTTTGAATTGTGATCCTCATATCTCAGACTTTCAGTATTGCTAGTATTCTAGAGATGAAAAATACTCTCATTCTTTGGTGCTGAGAAACAAGATCCTCTTACTCGTGCTTTTCCAAACTGTTTACTTTTGATGAATTGATACAGTAAATTACAGGTAGTAAGTGATTCTTTCACACCTTAGAAGTTTGATTTCAAGCATTGATGAAAACATGATCAAGTTCCAGGTCTTTCCAGGCTGAACTGACTCCAGATTCCTTATAGTGTGTGCACGAGACACATGAACCCCAAAAGCACTCAAAAACTCCTAGGGCTCCAGAGCTATGGTTCAAATGAAAAGCTCAGGCCCAGACACTCTCTCTGGTCCACTCAAAATGAATGTGCATTATGTGTACCCTGGAGAATACACCTATGTCCTATCTTTCATTTCTGATGCTGAAAAGAGGTGCCAGACTACACGGGCAAATCAGAAAGTCCAAGAAGTTCCTCCTCTGTGACTACCCAAGAACCACCAGGCTCCAGATTACAGAATTGGTACTTCCGTTCAGGTCAGTAATCTGCACCAATTTGGATATTCTGCATTGTCTGCATTTCTGTCAATGACACTGCCAACCCAGACACGCTCTGCAAATCTCTCAGGGTCAATATCCTCTGGTCTTCATAGCTGTCCAGAGGAGCAGGATAGAGCCCTCGTCTCAAGTGGCGCATCCTAGCCATATGGCTCAGGAGAGATTGTTAGGGCTGACCTTAAAACCAGAGTAACTAAATATAAGTTTTAGTGTTAAAATTATAACAGCTTCTAAACCCTGGTGAGGACTCCATGATAGAGGGCTGCACCCTCACCCATGAGACTAGTTTCTTGTAGTTTGACATTTAAAAATATAGGGAGCCCTAGTTCCCCCTCTGTACCTGGGTAGAAACCATGGTAAGGCACAGTAAAAAAAATGATCATAGTCATAGACTACAGAAATAACCATGATAGTCGTAGAAATGCCATGGTAACTGTCGGGTTGGTTTACTTATGATTGAGTACTGGATTATTTTAGCCCCCTCAAGCTTGCTTTGTGGTAATGGGAAAACATGGTAGCAATTGTTAAAATAGAGTTGGTACTAGGTCAGGCTGACCACAAAATTCTGCTTCTGTAAATGGCTTGCTTAACCCATTTGTGACTTGCTCTAGCCACTGCATTAATCCCCTGCCTCAGTGCTACCTGACCACCTGTTGTCAGTTCCTGATATCAAGGCCAGTCCCTGTTATCAAAGCCAAAATAGATAGCAGAAACTGTAGATAGCCAATAGAAATAGGACAACACTTGCTTGCTAAAGGCCATCCAATCAAGTATCTGCCAAGTTGGAAATACTTTGCCCCTGTTGTAATCACAATAAAAACTCTGCCTATCTGAGGGTCAGGACCCTCAATCCAGGTCCTCTGTGTCAGTGATGGTTGAGAGTCCAGGCTTGAGCTTGCAATAAAGACTCTCATGCGTTCACATAGGAATTGGCTCCTTGGGGACAGGAAATCTAGGCATAACAGCACTGCAGGGCAGGCCAGGAGATGTGGTTTCCATAGAAACACATACACACGCAGACACAGACACACACACACACACACACACACACACACACACACAAACATACACACGAAGAGATAAGTTTAACCATCCCGATTTGATAGAGAGTGTCTCAGAAAGATGCTGCATGAATGGACGTACTCTAGTAGTGGCTTCTTTAGGAAGCTTAAGCTGAAATCCTGGCTCCTGTGTGGGTGGCGAGGCCATCTCTTCCCAGCCACATGCACAGTGTTTGAAAGAAGAACTAAGCATATTTGGTCCTCAGCACTGAGAATAAATCTGGCCAGGTGACAGGAAGTCATATGACAACCCCACAAAAGCAGGAAGTGCTGAGAATTCAAGTAGGAAGGGAGACAACTCCCGCCACAGGCCAGCTGCAGCACAGACAAGTATTTCTGAGGGGCAATGGGATTGATGATGGAGACCAACGGAAGGCTGATGGCAGAACTCAATCAATCCTTGTCTACCATGCTCCCTCAGATAAGTCTTTAGGCCCAAAAGCTGAAAGAAGCACTTCCCCAATACAAAAGGGCAAGTATTTGAAGTCCTGAGGGTTGAAGTCAATCACCATGGAGCCTTTGCTCAAACCTTTCCAGCTCCTGGCAACCCAGGGTCTGCATTATCTCCCCCCTGTTTTGTTTTTTAAATTGAGCAAGTGCCTATCAGCCTGGTCCTGGACTAAGGGCGGGTCATACAGCTCAGGAGGAATGGAAGAGAAAGAAACACGAAAACAATTAACAGGAAAATGCACAAGAAATACCAGAAGGAGTGCTGCCACACATTTCCTGGGTTAAATCCCTGTAGGTAACAGAGAACTGAGGCAGCTAAGTCTGTGGGATCCTCAACCTCTAGGGTGGAGTGGTCAATATCATATATCTGTCCCTGAAGCTGTATAATGTCAAAGCTCAAATTATCACTGGACCAGATTTCTTGAATATGATGCTGGATATTGGTCCAAATCACATTTTCATTATATTTCCATCCAAATATCTTTTTCATTATATTTTCATTATATTTCCATCCATATATCTTTTTTCCTCTGAAGAAAACAAGGCCATACTCTATCCCTGTATACCTTACCATATGTGTACGTTCTACTACACAAAAACATCCATGTATGCTGTGCATGGACATGCAAACTGGTGGGCTAGCAGAGAACTCGCTCCAATTTATAAGATTAGAATATGGGGCTGGGGATATGGCCTAGTGGCAAGAGTGCTTGCCTTGTATACATGAGGCCCTGGGTTCGATTCCCCAGCACTACATATACAGAAAAACGGCCAGAAGTGGTGCTGTGGCTCAAGTGGCAGAGTGCTAGCCTTGAGCAAAAAGAAGCCAGGGACAGTGCTCAGGCCCTGAGTTCAAAGCCCAGGACTGGCAAAAAAAAAAAAAAAAAAAGATTAGAATACGGCTTTTGAAATCCAGCACTCTCTCCCCTAAATGATCCCTGTAGCATTAGTAAACATTCTCATGGATGGTTCCTCCCACGTCACTGGACAGGCAAGGGGCGGTGGTCAGGCAAGTAGGCCCAGTGGACATCATTGGAAACTTGTGCTCAAGTTATCAAGGACAGCATAGCCACAAACATGGTTTTAGGTGTGAGGTTCTTTCACTATCTCCTGACCCTTGGAGGACAGGGTCTTTATTTGCCCCCAAGTTGGGAATGGAACCCTCTGGCTGCAGGTTTGAGGCACACACTCCTTTAAACCCATTTTTTGGAACAACTGATGGAGTGTCAACATGGTGGACGAGCTGGCCTGGTATCTACCTCAGTGCCTCCACATCCTGTAAAAACACAAGCATATTCTTGGCCCAATCATAAGAAGGGATCAGGACCATAACAGACTCCTGTCAAAGGATCTTTCCATCCCACCATTGCCGTCGGCATGGCAGCTTTCTCCCATCGGCGCTGCACAGCAGTGAAGCCATCTTTGGAGACATTTAAGAAATTTAAAACAAAAATAGATATAATGGTATGTGGTAAAGTCTTCCGAGTAGCTAATTCCCCCTTTTTTATTTTTGAATTTGATTTTTTAAATGGCATGGGCTTGCTCTACAATGCTTTCTCCTTGTGCATTGTAGGGGATGCCCGTGGTTAGTGTAATAATTTAGTTATGACCGCAATGTTTTGGATGCATAAGAAATATAGGCAGGACCATTATCAGTTTTAATTTGTTGAGGCAAATCCATAAAGGCAATAGCCATAAATAAATGTGCAGCAACATTTTTATAAGACTTTTTGCGTGACATGAGGCAAAGAGCAATCCAGGGTAAGTGTCCACAGCAACATGAACATAGGATAAGCCACCAAAAGAAGGGATATGGGTCAAATCTATTTGTCACAATTGTTTAGGCAGAAGACCCCATGGGTTAACCCTCACGGTGGGAATAGTATGAGTAAATGGATAATGGGCACACTAACAAACTATAGTATGAGCTTGCTCATGTGTTAATTTAAGCTGCTTAGGAAGGCTGGCTGTAATTTGATGAAATTTTTGATGGGTATCATGTGTAGCATTAACAGGAAATTGAATAAGAATGGCAATCCGAGTTAACTTATTTGCAAGGGTATTGTTATACGTTAAAGGCCCAGCAAAAGAGAATGAGCACATATTTAACAAATAAATATAGGAGTTGTGTGCTGCAACAGTTGTTGGAGGGAAGTAAAATGGTGCAGCAGCTCCTCATCTGAAGTGAGAACAATGGCATCCTGGATGTGCTGTAAAACAGAAACAACATATTGACTATGTGAGTACAAATTTATAGTAAAGGAATACTGTTGTAAAGCCCAAATGTTGGCCAACATCTCCGCCCTTTGTGTAGAAGTGCTATTATATTGAACCTGTGTGGTGGACGTATGATGAGGTCAGTAACCAAAGCCTTACTTTTAAAAATTGTTAGACTTATCAATAAACACATTGGGAACATTAGTAATAGCTTTGGGGGAAATAAAGGAGCAGGCATTAACATTGTGACCATCAGCAAACTGCAATAATTGTGATACAGGCAAGTGAAAAAGTACCTGCCTAGGAAAATTGGCCATGGCAATTTGCCATTCCAAGGAAGTTTGTAAAAATTCAGTCCTAGACATGGGCAGGCCTAAGGCATCAGGCTCATGCCCATTCAACTGAATACAGAGCCTGCCTTCCTTAGAAATAAGTGAGGAAATTAAAGCAATCAAAGGGATAATTACACTCATAGACTCTAAAGCCAAAAATATCCATTCAATGGGAGCATCCTGCCAAGAAACAGCAATAGGGAACTTACTAGAATTTAAAATACATAAAACAATAGGTTGGGAATAATTTGTGTGTACAAGTTGGGCCTCACTAATTGCACATTCAATAGCTTTCAATGCCTCAACCACTTTAGGAGAGGCTGGGTTAGAGTCGCCCTGTAAAATCTGGAAAAGAGGTTGTAAATGTTTGGAAGTAATTTTTAGTGAGGGGTGGATCCAATTAATATCCCCCAATAACTTTTTTTTTGCCAGTCCTGGGCCTTGGACTCAGGGCCTGAGCACTGTCGCTGGCTTCTTTTTGCTCAAGGCTAGCACTCTGCCACCTAATCCACAGCGCCACTTCTGGTTGTTTGCTATATATGTGGTGCTGGGGAATTGAACCCAGGGCTTCATGTATACGAGTCAAACACTCTTGCCACTAGGCCATATTCCCAGCCCCCAATAACTTTTGAAAATCATTAAGAGTTTGCAACTATTCAATACTTATTTTTAGCTTTGGGGGAGTGACTCCTGCTGGAGGTGTGATAACCTAAATATGAAAGAGAATGTTGTCTCTGAACTTTCTCAGGGGCCACAATCAAGTTATACAGACATAAGGACTAATGCATATCCTGGAAAATAAGATTAATTTGTTCCTCAGTGGATGCTCCAATTAGGATATCGTCCATGTAAAGAGTTATATAGGCAGAGGTATATATTTTTTTTACATATGGTCCATATGGCCTTGTCCACATTAGCTGGCATAATGGGCTGTTAGCCATTCTTGGGGCAACACTGTCTATTCATATCTGTCATAGGGATGAATCATAATAATGCTGGGAATAGAAAAGGAAATTTTTCTCCCATCCCCTGGATATATAGGTATGGTAAAAAAGCAATCTTTTAAATCCAATACCAATAGGGAAAAAGATAAGGGAATAGCTGTTGGTGAGGGGAAGCCTGGTTGTAAGGCACCCATAGGAAACACAGCCTTATTAACCTCTCTTAATTCCTGAAGAAGTCTCCATCGTTTAATTTTTTAAAATAACAAATGTAGGAGTATTCCAGAAACTAGTGGAAGGCTTAATAAGGCCTTGTAACAATTACTCATGAACAAGAACCTTGGCAGCTTCAAGGTTTTCCTTTGGTAATGGCCACTGATACACCCATACAGGAGTTGAGGTTTTCCAACATATAGGTTATGCATGTAAAGCTACTTTCATCAGTGGCCCTATAGAAAAGCCAAGACTTGTCTGTTTGGGTTTGCAACAGGCTGGTAAGGTTCCAACCATCCTTTCTCTTGTGCCCCTAGATCTGACATCCGATCTTTGATTAAGCATTTGTTGAGTAACAACTGGGCTTGGACTTGGACTGTGGATGTAAGCACCCACGACAGCACAACAGGGCCACACAGATTTACTGGGAGATCAGGCAGAACAAAGGTTTGAAAAGTGCCTGAATGCCCCTCCTTGGTTAGCCACTAAAGCATGGGAGAACTCTTTTGTGTAACTTTGGACATGCCTATAACATGCACATAGACAGGGCCAATCTCAGCAGAGAGGCCCATATAATCCTCTAAGGTCCCTGCTTCCTTTCAGGGCCTAATTGCTACCTGGCATGCAGAATTAGCATTTTCAAAGCTAGTTGTCAAACCAGGATTGTGCCAGGTTCTCCATCAGCTACAGTTGAGCCAAGAGCCTTAAGAAAGCAGGAAAACAAAGAGCCTTAAGAAAGCAGAAAAAAAAAGTCTTGAAAAGCCTCATCTGGCCCCTATCTGATCTTAGACAACTCCTTAGTCTTATCCCAGAAGATAAGTCTTATTCCCAGTCGTATCTTCAGGCTCTGATTGCACATTCATGAATTTTCCCATAGGCAATTTCTGGTAATTAATCTGTTGCGGAATATCAGAATATTCACCTGTACCCATCCACAAGTCATAGGATACGAGGATGTTGGTGCAGTAATTATATATTGCCACGTGCTCAGACCTTTCCATCCATTCTACCTTCCATAACAAATAATCTCCCCCACTGAGGCAGGCATGAGCAATTGTCTTCCAATCCCCTGGGCATAATGCCTGTCCAGCCAAATTATCAATCAGGGATAAAGTAAATGGATCAGTTGCCCCATATGGAGCAGTGGAAGTCTTAATTTCTTTCAATTCCTTAAGATTTAAAATACCATACTGCTGGTGGCCTTCATCTTGTAAGACAGGAAAAAGTTGAAAATTCCCAGTGTCCTGCTCTGTCCCCCTGATGGCCCCATGCTTTTTTGGATTCAAAAGACTTACACAGACTTTCTATACTTTACAAATACTCTCACACTTTGATGGATAGCCCTCTCCCTACTCCTCTGATAAACAGAGGAGGGTTCCTTTATTTTTCTACTCAGACAATGATTTTATAGAAAAAATTCCAGTCTGGTGATAGGGATCCAGACTCTCTGTGGTCATGTTCCAAACAGAAAATGTCAGAGGGGAAGAGCTTGTATTCTTCTAATTTTTATTGATTCTTTAATTCTTGTACCACCTTTTGCCATATGGAAAAGTCCATTGTTCCCTCCTGGGGGAACCAGGGGCAGAGATAGTCTATAACCTCAAAAGATTCCTCTAGCCCAGCCCCTTTGAACTAATCTTACAGCCTTTTTTTTGCCAGGACTGGGCCTTGGACTCAAGGCCTGAGCACTGTCCCTTCTTTTTACTCAAGGCTAGCCCTCTGCCACTTGAGCCACAGTGCCACATCTGGCCATTTCTATATACGGGGTGCTGGGTAATTGAACACAGGGCTTCATGTATACAAGGAAAGCACTCTTGCCACTAGGCCATATTCCCAACCTCTCTTACAGCCATTTTGCCTGAGAAAGGCCCTGAGGGCCATCAGAAAGAGCTACCTTGCTTTGCTCTGTTTCACCCCCACATTAAGTCCCTTCTTTTTTTCTTATTTTTTTCTTTTCTTATTCCCTTTCCACTACTGCATTTTGCAACCCTTTTACCTCTTACTTCTGTGCACAGGAAATCCTACCAATGATTTCCTTGGGTCCCTGTTCAGGTGCCAGTTGCCCTGGGCCAGCCACAGCATGAACAAGGATTTGGAGGAGCGAGGGGATTGGTGATGAAGGAGACTGAGAGAAGGCTGATGGCAAAACTCTTGTTTATTTCAGCAAAAGCATTAGTTATATACACCTTCTATGTCTGTCACAAGTTTGCATAATGTTGTCCTAGGACTCACTGCGGGGTGGACGAGAGGGCAAGTGTTGGGGATTCAGCTTGGCCTTAAAGGGGGAAGGGCGATTAGGGCTCCTGAGCTGCTGCCCTTCCTCCAGCCCTGGGGCAGTGTGGGAGGTGGCCACCCCCACCTTCTGGCTTCAACCAGAAGAGAACCAACCAGCCTCCGCCTCTCGGCTTGGCCACGTGTGTAATGGCGGAGACCCCAGAAACCCGGTGTTTGGGGGGATGTGGTCTCCGCCCATAGAGGAAGTTCTGTGACATCACCTGATGAACAGTCCATTATCCAATCGTTAATATCCAATAGCCCCTCTCCTTCGTGTGCCTCTGGGGGTATAACTGTTGGCCCCTCCCTCGAATAAATCAGAACATCCTTGAGAGTTCTCCGGGACACCCACTCGCCTGTGTCTTCCTTCGAGGGCATAAGGGTCTCACGACTATGCCCCACCTGAGGCTACCCATGAACTCCACTCCCACAGTTATTTCCCTACTGGCCAAGGGGATGTGAGAGGGCAGTAGAGGACCACACACGGAAGAGGCAGAGAAGCCCAGGACCCCCCACGTGGATGGGGGTAGAGCGAAGCCCAGCAGCAAGCATCCTTCCTAATTCTATTTCAATCAATCCTGTCTACCATGCTCCCTCAAGCCCCCAGGCCTGAAAGCTGAAAGAAGCACTTCCCCAATCACAGCCAGGACTGAAAGAGACTTCAATGCATTGATTTCATTTGACAGGTGTTTACTGGGAGCATGGGTAAACACACAGATAAAACCGCACAGATCTTCAATGGGAAACACAAATCCATCAAAAATTATAATACATATCGAGCCATCTTTTAGCACATGGTGTAATCCCAGACACTCAGGAGGCTGAGTTCTCAGGACCACAGTTTAAACCCCTGTGGGTAGAACTTCAAAAAATGTTATGGCCAATTAACTAGCAAGTGGTGTGGCTCAAGCAGTAGAGCACTAGAATTGAGCACAAATGACCAAGCAAGAGTGCGGGGGCGGGGGAGGGTGTAAATACTGATACCAAAAAGAAAGAAAATGAAGAATATAATAAACCAGTAACTGCACAGGAACTATATTAATGCAAGGTGCTTGGTAAATAAGAAGTTGAATTGGGCCAATCACAGATCTTTCTAGATCTGATATGTAAAAGTTTAGCTATTGCTATGGCATCTCTGGAAAAAGGATTGCAGAAAACATAACTGTAAATCAGGAGAGTCTTTTTTTTTGTCACAAGGAATGCTCCTGCCACTTTGCACAACCCATACATTCTCATGAAAGTTATTAAAATAATGAATTAAGGAGAAAAATAAACCAAGCACTGGGGGTTCACAGTTGTAATCACAGCTACTGAGGAGGCTGAGATCTAAGGATCATGGTTCAAAGCCAGCCTGGTGGGAAAGTCCATGAGACTTATCTCCAAAGAACCATGAAAAAAGCCAGAAGTGGTGCTGTGGTTCCATTGATAGAGTGCTAGCACTGAGGCCCTGAGTTTAAGCCCCAGAATGGCACCGTACCACACACATATACAGGACTTATCGATGTGGGCACGGAAGGCTTACATCTGTAGGCATAGCTATTCGGGTGGCTGGGATCTAAGAATTGTGTTCTAAGCCAGCCTTGGAAGTTCCAGTGAGACTCTTATCTCCAATTATTCCTCAAAAATCAGAAGTGGTACAATGGCTCAAAGTGATTGAGAGCTAGCCATCAGCAAAAAGAGCTTAGGCACAATTCCAGTTTCCAAAAGTCTCCCCCTCCCCACCCTTTTGTTGATTTATTCCCTTTTGTCATTTTTTTAAATTTCTGTACCATTTGCCGTAGCTATGCTTTTCCATTGGGGGAGGAGAAGGGGAAGTATAGGAAAGGTGCAACAGACACTAACCAGATTTATCTTTGATATTTACTACACACTATGTTGATTTGAAATTTACACTTTTTCTTTTTCTTTTTTTTTTTTTTGCCAGTCCTGGTGCTTGGACTCAGGGCCTGAGCACTGTCCTGGCTTCTTTTTGCTCAAGGCTAGCACTCTGCCACCTGAGCCACAGTGCCACTTATGGCCTTTTTGTATATATGTGGTGCTGAGGAATTGAACCTCGGGCTTCATGTATAGGAGGCAAGCACTCTTTCTACTAGGCCATATCCCCATCCTTAAATTTATACTTTTTGTGGAGGTGGTAGGGCCTCCACCACCTTGAGTTAGGGTCCCTGGAGACCTGGGGAGCCTCTGGGTCATCTCTGAAGATTCTCAGTCCTGCAATCTCAGCTAATCTAAGACTCTGAGGATCATGGTTCAAAGCCAGCCAGGAGTAGCTGGGAACATGACATAGTGTCAAGAGTGCTTTCTTCGTATACATGAAGCACTGTGTTCGATTCCCCAGCACCACATATATTCAAAAAGGCCAGAAGTGGCACTGTGGCTCAAGTGGCATAGTGCTAGCCTCGAGCAAAAAGAAGCCAGGGACAGTGCTCAGGCCCTGAGTCCAAGCGCGAGGACTGGCAAAAAAAAAAAAAAAAAAAAGAAAAAAGAAAAAGAAAAATAAAAACAGCCAGGAAAGTCCATGAGACTTCTCTCCAATTAATCTTACAGAAAGCCAGAAGTAGAGCTGTGGCTCAAGTATTTGAGCTCCAGCTTTGTAAAATCTCAGGGACAGAGCTCAGGCCCTGAGTTCAAGCCCCAATACCAACACACGTGGGGAAAAAAGAAGGGTCTGGTTGCTCTGACATGATTATTTTCTGGCTGGTTGTTGAAAGCACCTCATCTCAATGATCCAAAAATATTATGAGCTCACACAGGCAGAAATCTGGGAGTTATGCAACATGTGAAAAATGTATCCATCATTGAATCTCAATTCTTGATTAAATCTTCATTTCACATAGTCTTTTTATTTCTTTATCATAGGTAGGGCTTGCAATCAGGGCCTGGGTGCTGTCCCTGAGGTCTTTTGCTCAAAGCTAGTACTCTACCCCTTTGAGCCACATCACCACTTTCAGTTTTCTGTTGTTTAATTAGAGATAGAGTCTCATAGACTTTCCTGCCTGGGTTGGCTTTTATCCTTGGACTTTTGACCTCCTGAGTAGCCTGATTAAAAATATATTTTAAGCCACTGGCCAGTGGTTCATACTTGTTTTCATCCTAGCTACTCAGGGAGCTGAGATATGAAAATCACGGTTTGAACCCAGCCCAAGTATGAAACTCTGAGAATCTTTTCTCCCATAAACTACTAAAAAAAGCCAGAGGCGGCACTGTAGCTCAAAGTGCCTCAAGCAAAAGAAGCTGCTCAGGGACACAGTATAGGCCTAGAGTTCAAGTCCCAGGATTGGCCAAAACATTTTGAAAAAAAAAAATCTTCCCATCAGAAGGTTTTGAAGGGAAGGGACAAAACAGAATAAGGATATTCCAATGTAGGAAATAATCTCTATTAAAGTACAAAATCATATTGTGTTTAGGATATCTGAAAAGTCCAGAGTATAAATTAACTTATACAGATGTCTCCCAGATGGTGGATCTGGTCTTTACTGACACTGATCATTCATGCCATGGAGAATAAGCCACTGGATACAACATTGCTGTGCAAAAATCATCTCCTAATCCCAGCGAGTACACAGGAAACTCTTTACAGGACAGTCAGTCTTCTTGCTCCTATGTGAAAGATACAGAGCAAATTGAATTGAACAAGACTCTCTATTTTTTTTAATTTACAAGCTGGGCACTGGTGGCTCCCCCTTGAAATCATAGCTACTCAGAAAGCTGAGAATGTATGATCATGGTTCAAAGCCAGCATAGGCAGGAAAGTCTATGAGACTCATATCTCCAATGAACCAGCACAAAGCCAGAAGTGTGGCTGTGGCTCAAGGGGCAGAACACCAGCCTTGTGTGAAAAAGCCTTGTGTGAAAAAGCAAAGAGAAGGTGCCCAGGTTCTGAACTGAAGCTACAGTACTGACCCCAATCTCTCTGCTGTTTTTTAGTGCCTCTGTCTTTCATACATAAATTCACAAATGGAAAGCAAAATAAAAACAGTTGAACAACAGCAGCAAAAAGACATTGTCTGGAACATTAGATTCATGGAGACGATAATTGTAAGACATTTTGAAGTAGACAGCACAATGATGGAGACCTCCATGCATTATTCAGGAAGGAGAGAGAACTTTATTCAGCCAAACAGCTGGCCTGCTGCTAAATACAGGCTCATGTTGCAGGCCCGGTGCTGCCTTACCTAGCACATGGGGTGGGAGTGTTTCTGGGTGGATTAGGGTATGTCCAGGCAGATTAGGGTGTGACTGAAGGGGGCGGGGTAACTGCCTCCAGGTGTGCCAGTAACCTGGGTAACTGGACTGAGATTTAAAACAGGACTTTACAGTAATGACACTGAAAAAAATATGACATTTTTTATAAATTTACTTTTACTATTTACATATTTTTAATTTAACTGGAATATTTCACCTGGGTGAGTACCTTTATCATCCTATTTATAGGGTAATAGTAAAAATAAATCAAGCCTGGCACTGATGGCTCTTGCCTGTAACCCCAGCTACTCAGGAGGCTGAGATCTGAGGATCAATGTTTGAAGCCAGGCAGGCAGGAATGTCTGTGAGGGAATTATCTCCAAGAAACTCCTCAGTAAATATTTTAGGATTCCTAGAATCCTGGCTCCTTAGGAAGTCTGAGAGCTGAAGAATACTGTTCAAACCCAAAGAGGGCTGAAAATCTGTGTGACTTTGGAGGATCTGGAAATTAGTGTTGTGCCTCAAGTGGTAGAGCACTAGCCTTGGGGGTAAAAGCCCATGTATAGATCCCAGGTGCCCCAAGTCCAATCCCAGTTCCGCTCAAATTAGAAAGGAAGGAAGGAATGGAAGAAGGCAGCCAGGAAGAAAGGAGAAAGAAAGTGATGAATTAAGAGAGGGAGCTACAGAAGGTGGGAGGAAGGAAGGAAGGAAGGAAGGAAGGAAGGAAGGAAGGAAGGAAGGAAGGGAGGGAGGGAGGGAGGGAGGGAGGGAGGGAGGGAGGGGAAGGAAGGAAGGAAGGAAGGGAAGGAAGGAAGGAAGGAAGGAAGGAAGGAAGGAAGGAAGGAAGGAAGGAAGGAAGGAAGGAAGGAAGGAAGGGAAAGAAATACAGAGACAGAATTTCCAGCATCTCTTCCCTCGAAATCCATAAAAATCTATAATCATAGCTACACTGAAAGTCTGAGAACTGAGGATCATAGGACGTTTATTAAAGTAGGTAGGTGAGAAAGGAGAACACCATGTGGTATTAAGGCAAGAGAGAAAAAGTTTATTACTGAACTGCTGGCCTGTGGCAAGGATGATGCAAGGCCAGAGGTAAGTTCAACTGCCCTGCCTGCCCTGCCTGCCCTGCCTTATATAAGGCAAGGGCAGGAGGGTGTGGCCAGGTGAGGGGAGGCATGGCCAGGTGAGGGGAGGCGTGGCCAGGTGAGGGGAGAAGGCTGCCTCTATGTATGCCAGGTTCATAGGTATTACGTTATTGGGTAGAGAATTCAGACTGGCGGGGCCATCAGCATGGAGCCCTCTCAGTCTGGACCTTACAGATCACAATTCAAAGCAAGTCTGGGCAGGAATGTCTGTGAGATTCTCATCTCTAGTGAAACACCAAAAAAGCCACAAGTGGAACTGTGGTTCAAGTAGTAGAGTGCTGGCATTGAGGAAAAAACCTCAATGATAGCTCCCAGGGCCAGAGTTCAATCCCCAGAACTGAGACAAGCAAACAAGAACAAGCCCATCACCAATGTCAAACATACATAAATGAAAATTTGGGAAAAAGGTATGAGGGAAAACTGCACCTCAAATTCCCAATCACATTGCCTGAAAGCAAGAGAACTCTTTCTCATTCTCCAACATAATTGGGGTGAGAATTCTCAGTAGTTAAAACGGTAGTGGTTGAGGGTGGATCAAATTTGCCTTCAAAAGGCAGACAACACCTCATTTGTCCTTCTATAAGGAGTATAGAAAATATTCCCTTTCTGCCCACCTAGGCACACCAAAACAAATACAAAACCAAAAGCAAGCAAGAAACACTCACACCAGGTTCTAGTGTCTCATGCCTGCAATTCTGTTCAAGAAGCTAAGATATGAGGATGACTGTTCAAACCCAAACTGGGCCAAAATATGTGAGACTTTGTAGGATTCAAAAATTACTGTTGTGACTCAAGTGGTAGAACACTATCCTTGACCAAAAAAAAAAAAAAAAAAAAAGAAAAAAAAAAGAAAAAAGAAAGAAAAGAAAAGCAGCTTCGGTACAAATCACAGGTGGCCCTGAGTTCAAGTTACAGTTCAGAACATAGTAAAAAATGAAGGAAGGAATCAGAAAGGCAGCCAGGAAGGAAAGTGAGGGATGGAACCAGAGTAGAAAGGAGCCACGAAGGAAGGAAGGAAAGGAAGAGGAAAAAATGCAAGGTCCAAATTTCCAGAATTTTTGTGGGTAACTTCTTTAGTGTTGTAAAGTTGGGCTACAAGCTCTTCTAGGATCCTTTGCAGGCTCAGGGTAGTGGAAAATCAGTGGGAATGTCTGAATGGATTAAGGTAGAAGACTCTAAAATCATTTTGTCTATTGTGTTTCACATTTCACAGAAGCTGGACTGTGTGTGTCAATCCTTTAAGCCTACCACTTTTTTTTTTGTTAAAACCACTAATTGAATTAATTTCAAGTGCACACCCAATGAAAATGTGATGAATATGACTCAGAAATCCCATCAGGATCTAGCTGCTCTCTGATTGGTTCATATTGGATAGTGAAGGTGAGATTGGTGTACAAAGATACCCAGGGATCAGAGAACAGTAGCAGAGTCCTGGAGCCTGCAGTCAGTGCCTAGCCCTGCTGGGATTCAGAGAGCCCTGCACACTTGACCCACATCTCATCCACTAAGATGAGCATCAGGACCCCACCCTTTGCTCCAGCGTCTTGCCATGCAGAGTCTGCTGAGTAACCAGGCTGTGCCCATCTCTGTTCTGGAGGATCTGCTGGTGCTACTGTTCCCTTCACTCTTTATAGAGGTCTATACTGGGTGCCACAGAAAGGGGCTGAAGTCCATGGTGCAGGCCTGGCCCTTCCCCTTCCTTCCCGCGGGGGACCTGGCACAGTCACCACACCAGGAAATGTTCAAGGCTGTCCTGGATGGTCTTGATCTGCTACTTGCTTTGAAGGTGCCCTCCACTTGGTGGAAACTACAAGTGCTTGTACTGCAGAAGGAGCACTGGTGATCTGGACACAGGGGTACCCCTCCATGGCCTGAATCTCTTATCCAAGGTTCCTGCCAGACAACTTAAGAATGAATATCTGTACAGGCATGACTGAAGAGCAGCCCTTGATTATAGCCATGGACCTGACCATCAAAGATGGCACCCAGGATGATCTCCAAACCTTCCTGCTCCAGAGAGAAGAAAGAACAAATCCAGCTGTACTCAAGGAGGCTGAGGGTTCAATCTGACTCCCTCTCTGAAATCCAGAAGGCTCTGCTGGTGGTGAGGCTGGACTGCATCCAGGAGCTGGTGGTGAGTCAAATCTGGCCTCTAGAAACCATGAAATATTTGCTTCATTCTGGGCCAGATGAAGAACCTTCACATCCTGAAGTTCTCCTGGGTATGTTGTTGTGCCAAGTCGCAAGACCACCACCAAGAAGACCACCGAGACTCAGACATTCCAAAATGCAAAAGCAAGGCAAGGCTTTATTTAAGCGAGCCGCAACTCGGGCCTCGTCCTACCCACCCACAGAGCGGAGGTTAGGAGGAATCCCTGAGCTGTGATTACACAGGGCTTATAAAGGCAAAGAACAAAGTTACAACAATCAGGTGTTCAAGCAAGCAAGATTAGGACACAGGTACAGATCTGATTGGCTCAAGGTTCGATTCTAAAATGGGGTTCACGTGGTAAAATGGGGTCTGACTTCAAAGTCTGGCACTTCATGTGAAGTCTTCTACACTTCCAGCCTCAAAAATACATCATATTCCTGAAAATTGGGGGTGCACCTTGGGCAGCTGCAGCATCTCCAAGAGCTATATTTTCATGAAACAATCTTACTTTATGGGCAGCTTCCCGCCATCTTCATAAGACTGATGCCTTTAAAGGCCTTGTCTCCGAATTCATGTGACCTGCAGGAAACTGATCTGAGATATTTGTTCAAATATCCTTGCACCAGGCAGCTCCAGAACCTGCATCTGAGGAGTTTGCCAATGGACGCCTTCAGTCCTAAGCCCCTGAGAGTATGGCTGGATCAAGTGGCTGGCACCCTGAAGACCCTAGCACTAGAGCCTTGTCACATCATTAATGATCAAACTCTGCCATCCTACCTCCTCTGAGCCAGCGCTCTCAGCTCAGCTTCTTTAGTTTCTTTGGAAACCACATCTCCATGGCTGCCCTGAGGAATTCCTAACTGACAGAGCCAGGCTGGGCCATTTGAAAAGGGGTATCTATCCTGCCTCTCTGGAGACCTATTGCCCTCAAGACAGGTGGGTAGAGAACATCAACCCTGAGAGATTTGTGCTGGTTCGTGCTGCATTGGTGCAGACATTAAGAGATATGGTGACAACCTCGAAGGTTCAGATCCGTACCAAGTTCCGTCATTGGCCGAACAAGTACCAATTCTATAGCCGGGGCCCAATGGTTCTTGGGTGCTCATAGAGGAGGGTCTTCCTAGCATTCCTCATCTACTTGTGTACACAGGTTCCTCTTTCCTGGAATCGCTTCTCAGCATCAGAAATTAGAAAGATCACAGAGCATTCTCCAGGGGAAAGAGAGCCAAAGTTCAGTAGAGGTGGACGAGACAGGAAGTATTTCTTGAGTTCCTCAGTTTAGTTCTAGCTCTGGAACCCAGGTGTTTCTGAATGATTTGGGGTACATGTATCCTGTGCATATACAGCAAGAAACTGGATTGAATTCACCCTGGAAAGAAATGGAACCTGATAATGTTTTACAAATAATTAGTTTAAACCCCACAAGTCATAGGGCACTCCCTCCCTATTTACAGTGTACTATATCATCAGTCAAAAATAAACACAGAGAAAACCGTGAGTAGAATGGTATTTCTCAGCACCACTGAATTTGAGTACTGGTCATGGAATCCTAGTTATTCTTTTAGTTATAGAATACTATCTACTCAGCAATCTTATCTGAGGATCACACTTCATAGCCAGCCTAGGCAGGAAACTCCTTGAGAATCTCACCTTTAGTGATCCTCCAAAATAGCCAGAGTAAAGCTGTGACTCAAGTGTAGAGTGCTGGCATGGAGCACAAAATCTCAGACTGCAACTAGCTGCCAGATCTACCACAAAAAAAATCAACCTGTGACCACAGTCAAACAGACATAGATCAAATTCTGGGGAAAAGGTATGCAAGAAAATTCAACATCAACTACCAAATGACACCCCATATAATCACTAGAACTCTTTCTACTTTTGCATCATACTTTGGGATGAGAATTCTAAGTAGTTAAAGCTCTAGCAGTTGAGATTTGATCAAACGTGTCTTCAAAATCCAGTCCACAGCTCAGTTGCACTTCCATAAGAAATATTCACTTCATGCCCACACAGGAACTCCAAAAAAGTCTACAGCAAAATAAAAAAGAAATACACACTCCAGGTTCCAGTGTCACATGCCTGTAATATGATTCGGGAGACTGAGTTCTGAAGTCACAGTTAGAAGCAAGCCAGGCAGGGATGTATGTGAGATAATTATGTCCAAGAAACTACTCAGAAAACATTCTAGGATTCCTAGCTCCTCAAGAACTCTGAGATATAAGACTCACTGTTCAAATCTAAATGGGGCCAAAAATATGATAGCATTTGTAGGATTCAGAAATTAGTTTTGTGATTCAAGTGGTAAAGCTTTGACAAAACGCAGCTTGGGTTCAGAGGCCAGGCAGTCCTGAGTTCAAGTCCAAGTTCAGTGCAATAGTTTAAAAAAGGGAGGAAGAGAGAAAGGGAGAACAGCAGTCAGGATGGAAAGAAAGAAGGAAATAAGGAAGGAAGGAAGGAAGGAAGGAAGGAAGGGAGAAAGGAAAGAAAATACAGAAATAGAATGCCCAGTAGTCTCTTTGGATGCAGTATAGCTGGGCTGTATGCTCTCCTTGGTTCCTTAGCAGGCCCAGGGCAATGGAGCCTCTCTGGGAATGCCCGCAGGAATTAAATATAAGGGTGGGTATTTTTTGGGGGGAGGAAGGCTTCAGTTTGATTTACATTTCAAACAGCAGCTGGGTTATCCTGACTTTAATTCTACCATTTTGTATTGGAAGCACAGTTTGAATTAACCCAGGGAGTAACACCCTGTCTAGATGTACTGGGTGTGGCTCACAAATCCCATTAGAAGCTGCTCCCTGATTGGTTGATGTCCAATGCTGAGGGCGGAGGCTTGTGATATAAAGATGCCCAGGATCATATAACAGTAGCAGAGTCCTGGAGCCTGCAGTCAATGCCTGGCCCTGGTGGGATTCAGAGAGCCCTGCACTGCTGCTCCCATCTCATCTACTAAGATGAACACCAGGACCCCACTCTCACTCCAGCGTCTTGCCATGCAGAGTCTGCTGAGCAACCAGGCCCTGACCATCTCTGCCCTGGAGGATCTGCCAGTGCTTCTCTGCCCTTCACTCTTTACGGAGGTCTGTACTGGGGGCCACAGAGAGGTGCTGTAGGCCATAGTGCAGGCCTGGCCCTTCCCCTGCCTTCTCCTGGGGGATCTGGCACAGTCACCAGACCTGGAAAACTTCAAGGCTATCCTGAATGGGCTCGATCTGCTACTTGCCAAGAAGGAGCGCCCCAGTCGATGTAAACTGCAAGTACTTGATCTGCGGAATGAGCACCCAGATATCTGGACATGGGGATACCCCTCCATGGCCCGAATCTCTTATACAGCATTCCTCACTGAGAATTTACCAGTGAATTGCTGTACAGGCATGACTGAAGAATAGCACTTGATCATTGCCATGGACCTGACCATGAAAGATGGCACCAAGGATGATCTCCAAGCCTTCCTGCTCCAGTGGTCCAGGGAGAGGAAAGGACTCATCCAGCTGTGCTCGAGGAAGCTGCAGATTCTGTCAGGTTCCTTCTCTATGATTCAGAAGATTCTGTTTGTGATGTGCCAGGACTCCATCCAAGAATTGGTACTCAATAGTTTCTGGTATCGTGGAACCATGAAAAACTTTGCTCCTTATCTGCATATGATGAAGAACCTTCACACCCTCAACTTCTCCAAGATGAGTTTCGACTTTTATACATCCAGCCCCAGGAATTGTTCCTATCCCTGCCAATTGGGGGCACATCTGTGGCAGATACAGCATCTCCAGGAGCTCCATATACACGATGTCTTCTTTTATAAACAACTGCCAGCCATCCTTGGGAGCCTGAAGCCTTTGAAGGCCTTGTCTCTGAGTTCCTGTTCCCTGAAGCAAGCAGATGTGAGGTTTCTGTCTGTGTCCCTGCACCAGGCAGCTCAAGCACCTGCGGCTGAGGAGTTTATGCATGGACCGCTTCAGTCATGAGTTCCTGAGTGCCCTGCTGGAGCATGTAGCTGGCACCCTGTGTGCCTTGGCCCTGGAAGAGTGCGACATCACTGATGCCCAGCTCTCCAACATCCTGCCGGCCCTCAGCCAGTGCTCTCAACTAAGATTCTTCAGTTTCTATGGAAACTTTATCTCCATGGCCTCCCTGCAGAACCTCCTGAGCCACATGGTCAGTCTCAGCCATTTGAGACCAGGCCTTTATCATGCCTCTCTGGAGAGCTACCACCATCCAGGGAACATCCACCATGAGAGATTTGCCCAGGTTTGGGCTGGATTGGCACAGAGTTTGAGAGACATAGGGCCAAGCCAGAAGGTTCACATTTGTACCAGTTTCTGTCACCGCCAGAACAAATGCAAATTCTACAGCCTGGGCCTGGATGGTGGCTGGAAGGTCACAGAGGAAGGGCTTCCTGTCCTTTCAGATCTGCCTCTGTAGTCAGGCACTTCTATCCTGGAATCCTCTCTCTGCATTAGAAATTAGAGCTGTGAAACAAGAGCATTCTCTAGGTAGCACAAATACCATATTCAGTGTATGTAGGATAATGTAGGCATCTGATCCTGTGCCTTTCAGTTCAATCATAACTTGGGGACCCCAAGAGTTTCTGGGACCTTTTGGAGGTACATGTGTCCTGTGCACATATCATCAGGAAATTCCAGTGAATTCAGGCTGGAAAGAACTGGAACATGGTCTTCCTTTTCTGAAGAGTGCAAGCAAACTTCAAAGTCCTATGGCTGTCTTTCTCTGACTGTGTACAATTTTCTGTCTCCATCAGTCCTTGTATTCATTTAAGAAAGAAAGACAATACATAGAAAAAGGTCATTTCTCAGAACTCCAAAACTAGAGCATTTTTGGTGGCTACTCAGGAAGTTTGAGATGGGGGATCACAGTTTGAAGTCAACCAGGTTCAGAAAGTTCATGAGACTCTTTTCTGCCATGAACCACTGGAAAATCTGAAGTGGAGCTGTGGCACAAAATGATAGAGTACTAGCTTTGAGAAAAAGCAGCTTAGAGATAGTGATCAGTTCTGAGTTCATAACCAGGACCAACAACAACACATTAAAGAATAAATCATCCCTCAGCCTCAGTGTGGTTCTTCAGATTGGTAACTATTCAAGAGGCTGTAATCTGAGGATAAAAGTTCACAGCCAGCCTGAGCAAGAAAGAACCTCTGAGATGCTTATTTCCAATTAAACACCAAAAAATTGTAAGTGGAGTTTGTGGTTTACCAGGCCAAGCACCAGCCTTGAACGAAAAATGCTTATGGACAGACAGTGCTGAAGCCATGCACTGAGCACAAATATTCATAGAAAATGAAGCTAACAAGAGAAAAAGAGATAAACATACATGCAACACCCAGGGAACCAAAGGGAAGGCAAAGGGATCATCAAAATGGTGAGAAAAAGGGTGAAAGGCAAACCAACAGAACAGCAGTACTTATAAGATAATATGTTGTAAACCAACCTCCTCAGGGAGGAGGGTTTGGGGGAACAGTGAAGGTGGGAGAAAATGAGGAAGAGTAACAAGTTTGACAAGAAATGCACTCAATTCCATACATATGTAAATATAACCTCACCTTGAAAATAAAAATAAAATAAAAAGAAACCTATGCTTTGGAATAAAAATATTTATTTGAAAGAAAAAGATAAACAGAAAGAATGAAAGAAATAATCTCACCTTCAAGGGAACTGCAAACATTTATTGAATTAATAAATAAAGGTACTGAGTTAATGAATACACGTGTTCTGCTCTGTTGACATGGTTTACCTAGACCTCAACGCAAATCACTTCTTGAGACTGGAGCATAAATTGTTCATCTGTCAGTGCTCTTTCTCATCTTTAAAAAAATCAGAGGATAAACACAGGTGGAGGATTATGTCCGTTGGAAATTGTAAGGACCACCCTGGGAGGACTCCACGCACCCAGTACCTGTGTTACCTAAGTAACTAGCTCACCTGGAGGCAGTTACCTTCCTTTTCTCTGAGACCAAAGCTAATCCACCTGGCCATACCTCCTTCCCCTGCCCTAGAATATTATGGCCAATTAACTAGAAAAAAGCCAGAAGTAGTCATGTGGCCCACGCAGTAGTGCACTACCCTTGAACAGAAAAGGCTAAGCAAGTGTATGAGACTTCAAACACTGATACTAAAAGGAAATTATGAGTATAATAAACTAGTAAATGCATAGCATACATAAGGAACACAAAAGATCTCCCAAGCCTACAGCCTAATTCCACAGAAGGCCCAGTGACCTGAGCCTGCAGAGGACCCAAAAATGAGCAGCCAGCTCAATTTACAGCTACCACCAAAACATGTGGAAATTCTGTCTTCCTTTTCCTCCTGCCTTCCCTTCCTTCTTTCCTTTCTTAGTTTGTTCCTGCCTTCCTTTGTTCCTTCCTTCATCCCTTCTTTCCTTCCATTTTTTGTTTCTTCCTTGCTTGCTTCCTGACACCTTCTTTCCCCATGTCTATTCCTCCCTGCCTCCCTCTATTCATTCCTGACTGCCTTCCTTCCTTCCCCTCCCTTCCTTCCTTCCTTCCTTCCTTCCTTCCTTCCTTCCTTCCTTCCTTTTTTATTTTGTGCTTAACTGGGTCTTGAACTCAGGGTCTGGGGGCTGTACCTTAGCTACTTTTTGTCAAGGCTAGTGCATTACCACTTGAGCCACCACACTAATGACAAAATCCTAGAATATCTCACAGGCTTTTCGCCCCATTTGTGGTTGAATTGTGCACCCATTGGTATCAGACTTCTTCAGTAGCTAGGATTCTAGGAATACTATAATTTTTTGTAAGGAGTTTTATTGAGACAATACTGTTTTTACAGGGTTTAAGGACTCTCTCCAAGAGTCCTCCACTCAGAGACAGTCTAAAAAAAAAAGACTGGGGAAGCAAAAAGCGAACTGACATTCCAGGGATGCAGCACAGATTTGGGAGGTGAACTGCGACAGTAAAAAGTGGACTGAGCAAGGAGGGACACAGTTAAGACTTGGGTGCTGAGACTGTGACCTTGAGCAGTCCTCAAATTGGGGTTTATAAAGGTAAAAGAGTAGCATAGATGTAGGAGGTTGATGCAAGGGGTAGAGCAAGCAATAAACAACTTAAGCAAGTGTGGCACAGATGTAGGAGGTTGATGCAGGGTAGAGCAAGCAATAAGCAAGTTATGCAGGCCATATACAGAAGCAGAATTTTGGGCTCAGGTTAATGTAATAATCAAGATGGAGTTGTTGTGCCAAGTCGTGAGACCACCACCAAGAAGACCACCGAGACTCAGACATTCCGAAATACAATAGCAAGGCAAGACTTTATACAAGTGGGGCCACGGCCCAGGCCTTGTCCTACCCACTGACACAGCGGAGGTTAGGAGTCAGCCTTCAGCTGTGATTACACAGAGCTTATAAAGGCAAAAGACAACGTTACAGCAATCAGGTGTTTAGGCAAGCAAGATTACTGATACAAATCTCATTGGCTCAGGGCTCGAGGCATTCTAGGGGTAGACAGAGTTAAGCATTCCCAGTCATTAGAGTTCTCAACCAGCTGGGCCCTAATAAGTTTGTCCTGGGTTTGTTCACAGGGCCTGCTTATCTCAGGTTCACGTGGTAAAGTGGGGTTTGCGTGGTAAATTGGGGCCTGACTTCAAAGTCTGGCACGTCATTTACCCCCTTCTGATAGGTAACTCAAGAAACAATCGTGGTTCTCCTTGCTTAGTCTGATTCTGACTGAGAATCGATAGGAATAGATTGGTATTGTGCCCGCAATACCATAAAAACCCATAACAAATGCGACAGATAAACATAGTTTTACACTGAAGCCCCAATTCTGACCCTATTTATATAGCCAATTTGATTACATACCAACTTTACCATTTGTTACATACTCACGTTAGGGATTGTCTTTCTCACTTTTAACATGGCAAAACCTTTTAATCTAAAGGAAACATTTTTTTTCCTTTCTCTCTAAAGTCTCTCCTTATATAGTTTTATAATCTGTGTCTTATAAAATTTAACATATCCCCACTTACACCATCTTTTACTTCCTCACACCATCAGTGACTTACTGGAACATTCTGTGACAATTTACTTTTTCAATCCCTTTCTTATCCAGAGGAAACCCTTTCACTCTCCCTTTCTCCATCCCTTTCTTATCCAGAGGAAACCCTTTCTCTATCCCTCTCTCCAAGGCTTTCTATATTAACCTTCCTCTTTACATTTCCTGGGGCTTCTTTGCTGCTAGAGTTTTAAACTGTCTACATTTTTTGGTTTTTCTCAACTACATAAAGGCAATTTATTGTGACTCCACGCACAGGCTGCTCCTAAGAAGCCAGACCAGAGTCAACTATCATAAGCCAACTATTCTATATCTATATTTTATATTCTATATCTATATTTTATATCTATATTCTATATCTATATTCTATATCTATATTCTATACCTATACTCTATACCTATACTCTATATCTATATTCTATACCTATACTCTATATCTATATTCTATATCTATATTCTATATCATGAGCCAACTATTCTAGAGTAGATTTCTCCAGTTTCCAGTTCCTCCAAGTGCCTAAGGTTGGCCAGTGGCATCTGTAAGATCCACCCCCAGGAGGGAACCATGAAGATGCCCCCAGCTAGTTTAAATCTCTGTCCAGTTACCTTGGTATCCAGCACACCTGATGGCAGTTACCTCCCTCTCTTCTCTGAAGTCACACCCTAATCCGTCTGGACTCATTTTAATACTCTTGGACATACCTCCTCCCCAGGCATTGCCTAGAAGTGACTCTCCAGCCTGTCATACATGCTTTGAATTTAGCAGCAGGCCAGTCTGCTTGAAAATCTCTTACAATAAGTTTTAGCAGATCCAAAACACTTTCCAGCAGAAATCAGCTGCGTGTGATAAGAGTCTCATCTGAAGATGTAGATTCTTCCAGATGACTGTTGACTCTCCTTGATCCTCACTCAAATGCAATGGGCAGGGTCCATGGTGGTGTCAGGCACCAACATAGAAGGCTTGCCCTGTAACCATTTCTCACAGGTGCAGTCTATACTGTTACCTCTGATTTCCATGCCTCTAGTTTATCCTGCCTCATCTTCCCAAAAACAACTCTGGTCCCTTGGTCCTAAAATAGGGGGATGATGGGCAAAGATCATCCATCTTCTGTAACTTCTTCATGCTGACTCAGGGATGTTTTCCTTACCTAGCCAGGAACCTACAACCTTAGTCTACTTTACCAAGGGGCTGCAGGATCAGATGTCCATTAGGAGCTTTACTCCAAACTGGAAATTACATTCAACATTTTAACATTCAACTATACAGACTATTTTTTGGGCTACCTCAGTGTAGCCTTTTAACATTCTAGTTTGTAAAAGCTTTTGCCTGACTGGCTGGAGAACTGATCTCTGATGACTTAACAGATCTCAGTAAGGACACAATCTCAGGTCTCTTTCCTGAACAGATGTATCAGCTTAAAATTCTCACTGCCAGTCAGAGCTTTGAGTAGATGCAGGGGTTGGGATTTTAAATTATCCTCTCATTTGACAAACTTACCCTTACTACCCACTATCACAGATGACTGGCAAGTTCCTGCCCAGTAGACATGGGCATTAGAAAGGCATGTTTACGAACTATTCTTCTAGGACTTCCCAGCTTTGATTAACTTTTGAAAGGCCAAACAGGAGTGACTCTAGGATCTGACACCATCTCTGCCATCCAAGCAGCGGCTTACTGCCTCTGGATGCTCCATCACTTTTGTCCCAGGAGGAGTGACTTTTCACTGGACTTGGACTCAGGGCCTGAGCGCTGTCCCTCAGCTCTCCAGCTCAAGACTAGCACCCTACCACTTTCGAGCTCCACACAACTCCGTTCCCAGCACTCTGCTGGCTGATTAGAGACAAGTCTCTTACAGGGACCTTTCTCTGCCTGGGCTGGCTTCAAACCTCAGATTTCAGATCAATGAGTCTTACAAGGGGCCACTTTACTCCAATTAGAAGCAACAAGGTGGTCCACATAGAAGTAGTTTTTAAGCATGTTCTTACCTGGAACTTATTAAGGGTCAGTATTAGATCTCGACAAACTTGTAGTAATCACCTGTGCTTCTCTGTAGGCCTGCTGGAAACTTTTACAAAAAAACCTACAAAGAAACTGGAATGGCAATTAAACATTTTGGTAGCCATAATTCTCCTTTTCTCACTTTGCAATAATCATTTTGGACAATTTTCCATAGCCTTTTTACTAACCTCTGTTTTAACACTAACACAAAACTTTAGCTTTTGCTCTGGGCTGCTTGTTTCAAAAGAGTCTCTTTTTTCTTCAGTCCCAGTTACTGCATGGCATGGAGACCTTTGAACTCAAATGACAATTTTTCCTTAATGCAAGAATTACAATTACAGAATTAGAAATACTTATCCGTTCAGCTTTCCAATAAGTTAGTGAGAAACGTTGGCCCATTTTGCCATTTCTTCCTACATACACAGAGTTAATGAGAGTTTACTTCTATCCCCATTAGTTTAATATATATCCTTTAAAATCCAAATTACAAAAATAGCATAGTAATCGAATCACATCAAATAAACTTTCTAACCATATAGTACCTCTCAAGGGGCAGTTTTAGCAAATCATTCCTTTTTACTACAAGGTTTCCAAAGTTCACCTGAAAACAAAAGAGACAAAAGAGAGGCCTTCATTGGCCTGTCCTACTCTATAGGGATTAATGAGTTAACGCCAGCTTGCTCTTTGTTAAATCAAGTCTTAATTTATTAAGACACCCACTTGTTTTTTTACTGCTAATTAAAGAACCCTGAGAAATCCTTTTTTAACTCTAGTTTGTTCTTAAAACAATGCAATAATTTTTTAAAGCATTTGATAATGCCCAAACTTGATGACCATTTGAATTTAAACTTAAACTTAGTTCTGCATCATACTGCAGTCTTGAACATGTTCACACTCTGGTTCTGAGCTATCTCCTTAACCTCCCTCTAGTAAGCTAGGATCAAGTCTAGAGGGCTAGATGGAGGTTCCCATGATAGAACGTTACCCATAGCTCTGATCAGATGTTCAGTCCAAAAGGCTACAGAAAACAAAACAACTATAACAATATAAAAGGAGGAAAATAAAGGCAAGAACACGAACAAGAACAAGAAAAGGAAAAACTGGAGATTTCCCAAATTGGCCCACCCATCCTCCTGCAAGGGTGCAGAATTAGTGGACTCAAGTTGAAAGCGGGGCTCCAGAGGTCCCCCTTCAAGGACAAGAACAAGAAAAACTGGAGATCTCCCAAATTGACCCACACAACCACCTGCACGGGTGCAGAAGGAGAGGACTCAAGTTGAAAGCGGGGCTTCAGAGATCCCCCTTTAAGGACAAGAACAAGAACAAGAAGAAAAAAAAAACCTGGAGATCTCCCAAATTGGCCCACACAACCTTCCTGCAAGGGTGCAGAAGTAGTGGACTAAAATTGAAAGCGGGGCTCCAGAGGTCCCCTTTAAAGTGTGGGGAGTCTGGGGCATCCCCCAGTCTTCCCAGGATTGCTGAATAAGTGCATCTGCTTCGACAACCCCTTCAAAAAATAAGCAAAAGCAAAACAGACAAACAGATGCATTACAAGACAAATGAACAGCGCTGTTTTCTTACCTTCAGAGTCTGGGTTCTCGGGGGGTCTCTGGGGCTATCCTGGACGAGACCCCATATGTTGTGCCAAGTCGCAAGACCACCACCAAGAAGACCACCGAGACTCAGACATTCCAAAATGCAATAGCAAGGCAAGACTTTATTCAAGTGGGGCCGCGGCCCGGGCCTTGTCCTACCGACCGACACAGTGGAGGTTAGGAGGCAGCCTCCAGCTGCGATTACACAGAGCTTATAAAGGCAAAAGACAAAGTTACAGCAATCAGGTGTTTAGGCAAGCAAGATTACGGGTACAAATATGATTGGCTCAGGGCTTGAGGCATTCTAGGAGCAGATAGAGTTAAGCATTCCCAGTCATTAGAGTTCTTGATCAGCTGGGCCCTAATAAGCTTGTCCTGGGTTTGTTCACAGGGCCTGCTTATCTCAGGTTCACGTGGTAAAGTGGGGTTTGCGTGGTAAAGTGGGGCCTGACTTCAAAATCTGGCACTTCAGAGTAAGCTTTACTCTCCCCAACATTTCCTCCCATGTTACTCTAGTCAAGACCGAGTCAGCTCTGCTCCCTACAACACTGTCACATACATTCCTGCATGGCTAGCGTCTAAATGGTGTCCTCAGATCTCAGCCTCCTGAGTAGAATTACATGCATGACACATTGGAACCTGGCATGAATATTTCTTTCTTGCTTTTTGTTTTGGGTTTATAATTTTATTTTTGCTGTGCCTGGATGGGCACAAAGTAGATTCTCTTTAGAGAAGAACAAATGAAATGTGGTCTGCATTTTGAAGGCACATTTGGTCAAAACTCAACCACTGCAGCTTTAACTACTGAGAATTCTCATCACCCAGTTTGTTGGAGACGTAGAAAGATTTCCCTTAGCTTTTATGGACTTTCATTTGTTACTTATGTTGAATTTTCCCTCAAAATTTTCCCCCATTAATGTTGTGGCTCAAGTGGTAGAATACTAGCCTTGACAAACAGCATATCAGGTACAAAACCCAGGTCTGGAGTTCAAGTCACAGTTCAGCACAAAGTAAAAATATGAAGAAAGGAAATATGGAGGACGGTAGGCAAAAATGAAATGAGGCCGGATGGGATGGAGTGAAGGGGGAGAGATGGAGGAAAGGATCAAGGAAGAAAGGAAGGTAAAGAAAATTTTCTAGAGTCTTTGTAGATGCTATAAAGTTGGTCTAGGAGCTCTTCTTATGTCTTTTGCAGACTCAGGGCAGTGGAAAAACTGTAGGAATTCTGAAGGATTTAAAGTATAAGAGACGTAAGTCTTTATGTCTATTTTGTTTTACCTTTCAAAGAGAACTTCCCAGGTGTGGGCCAAGACTTTAATCCTGTAAAAAAAAAATTTGGTTAAAACAGTACTTGAATTGATCTCAAGTGCCACACCCAATCAAGTTGTGATGGTTGTGGTTCATAAATCCCATCAGAAGCTGCTCTCTGATTGGTTCATATCCATTGGTTAGGGTGGGATTGGATTATGAAGATGCCCAAGGATCAGAGAACAACAGCAAAATTCTGGAACCTGCAACCAGTGCCTAGCCCTGCTGGGATTCATAGAGCCCTGCACACCTGATCCACATCTCATCCACCAAAATGAGCAGCAGCATCACATATACAGAAAATGGCGAGAAGTGGCGCTGTGGCTCAAGTGGCAGAGTGGTAGCCTTGAGCAAAAAGAAGCCAAGGACAGCACCCAGGCCCATAGTTCAAACCACAAGACTGGCAAAAAAGCAGGGTGGGGGGAGGAGAGGCTGTAGCTTCTCATTATGAATCGTTTTTCTGTAATAATGTGTTCTCCTTGAACTATCTTCATGCCTTCAGAGGATTCTTTGTGAACCATAGGCAAGCAGACCCAATGGGCCACATCAGATTGAGGTTGTGAGAATCTGATATGCTTGCGTGTCCTGTGGCAACTCTAATTAGCTGGAACCACAGGGAATCTGAATCTGTGGGCTGTAATCGAATGGGGAAAGCCAATGGAGTCCAGTCCCGATGGCCAGGATTATGTTCCCACAACAAATATATTTCTATGTAAATGGAAAAATCCCAATACAATTCTGTCAGTGAGGGGAAGAGAGGACGGGTATTAGTGGGCTGTGTTTCAGTCCACTTTGTTTCCACTACTGCTTCCCTTCTTTACCTCATCAGCCATACATAGGGTGGGCAGAGTTCCCAAGAATAAAATACATTTAACCAATGGAACTCAACTCCTGGAAATGACTGGGAATACTCAGGTCTGGCGTCACATCCTAAAATTCAGAGCACAGCAGATTTTAGGAAAGAATACCAATGCAAGAAAGTGGCCTATGGGGCTGGGGATATAGCCTAGTGGCAAGAGTGCCTGCCTTGGATACATGAGGCCCTAGGTTCGGTTCCCCAGCACCACATATACAGAAAACGGCCAGAAGCGGCACTGTGGCTCAAGTGGCAGAGTGCTAGCCTTGAGCGGGAAGAAGCCAGGGACAGTGCTCAGGCCCTGAGTCCAAGGCCCAGGACTGGCCAAAAAAAAAAAAAAAAGAAAAAAGAAAGTGGCCTATGAACAATATTAGAGGCTGCATATGACAATGCCTCAGTCTTAATTCTGTTTCTCAAGGTCAGCTTTCTTGGCAATTTGTAAGATAAAGTTACAAACAAAAGGAAGAAAAAAAATACCACATACACTTGTTGTCTCTTAGAAAATGTCACTCCAGGTCTGAGGAATTCTCAGAAACACTGTGTGTGGCTGAACAGTACTGCTAATTTTAGGGTGATGAATAGAAGAACCATGGGCACTATGACCTGACCCCATCAGAGCCCCATCCACTCTCATTTACCTGACAGCATCTGAGCCAAAATGAAGAACAGAGTGAGGATTAGACACAGTATGGTCCTGCCTGGGACCATATTTGAAGGGAGACTCTTGAAAACAGATGCAACATTTGTTTAGACGGACACAAGAGGCTCATTTATATTAGAGAGTAATGGGGTATGCTCTTGGTCAGTGGAGTGAATCAATAAAACATTATTACACACTCCATTTCCCAGGATCAAGAGGGGCTATCACAGATAATAACCTTGGCATCCATAAAGGGTTGTATTCTGGAGTGTCTGTCTGGTAATCTACTCCCATGAAGACTGGTCTAGGAATGGGAGAACTGCATGGTTCTGACACAGTCATTTAGGTGGAGGAGCTACTTCCTGTTATCTTTTCCAGCATCAGTTTTCTAGGAGAGAAAAAAAAGAACCACTGTGGATGTACATCTAGTGTTATTCTTATGTAAAAAAATAGTTTGCAGGTTGTAGGAGGCCCCTCAATGACTCAGCAGATGTGAATTCTGACCTTGCTCACTTTTTTCTTATTATTATAAATATTTCAGAAGAAATAAAAGAGGAACAGTCAGTGTGCCAAATTGGCTCTGAATTTCTGTGTGTGTGAGATACAATGTCACAGACAAAGTTACAATTACAGCCTCCTTTTACAACATGTAGCTAGGAAGTTAGAGTGACTTACCCAGTTGAGGACTTTGGAGAGATTACTGAAAATGTTCCTCTCAGTTTTCTTTACCCTTAAATGCAAGATATAACAATGGGCATCTGCCTTGCCTTGCTGTGCGCTTGAGTTGGTTAACTTGTAATAATATTCATAAGGTGAAAACTCAGTGGAGTTCCTGGATGCTGTCACTGCTATGACACCCACCATTCTCTATTCTTTTGTCCAACTTTTCTGTAAACGTTTCCAAGTTCACTAATTCATAGTGAGTGCCTCCTTCCTAAAACAGAGATTTGTGCTGATTTTTTTTGTGTTTTTCCCCCCTGTCGTTTGCAAACATTTCAACTTCAGAAGTTAATACATGTTTTCTTGGAAAATGGAGGAATTGAAATGAAGGATTTTGAGTCTTTACATATATTGTTTTGAAGCAGCTGGGATCAGGGCCAGCTTCGTAGGCCTGTGACAGACGTACACATTCACTCACCCATCCTCCAGTGAGCTCGAATCTCTTTAGTGAGTGTACTGGAATGCTTAATCATTTTATTTGGAGCATGAGCTTCATAGCTAGTGTTTGGTGACAGTGAACTTCACACAGATCATGGCGGTTGGTATTCTGCACCCTGGGTGTCTCAGAGAAGGAACTGCGGTGGCCAGTGGCAGGCTGCCTGCCAGGAGCACATGTCCCCTCAACTGCAGATTCAGTGCCTCATCTGTCCCAGACAAGCGAAGCTGCTTTCCTGCCCATCTTCCTGTCACAAGGGAGGGACAATGGCTTCCTCAGGCCTGGGCCTGGGCCTCGGGTCCAGCGGCTGGCTGGAAGAAGCAAGGGCACTGAATGGGCCACAGTGAATGTACACATGGGCATCCCTGAAGGGCACCACAGGGTCTTCAGTTGCCTCCCGAAGGTCTCTGTATCCTAGGGAGTGGGACAATGAGTAACAACAACAACAAAGACCAGGTCAAAAGGTAGAAGACAATTTCAGCCGGTCGATGGCAGCCTTTTCCTGTCACTTTGCATGTTTCTGAGATGACGGTTCATCTGCGGACATGCAAGGCCTGCCTGCTCACAAGGAGTCACAGGCCTCTTTCCAATGTTCCTGGGGCCACGTGGCCCCGGGTTGGGTCTTTATGTTGTTTACTTCTTTAGTCTTCTGCTCCCTGGCTCGGGACTCAAGTCGTCCCATCTCTGTACTCAGTGTAATACGACTTGGATAGGCGCATATCCGGTGAGTTAGAGCCAGCTTTGAGTTTACAGGAGAAGCTGTTTGGAAACAGGAACTAACGTGGAATTTCCTTTGACTTAACCTTTATGCTTTCCACCACACGACTTCCTTGGGATAGTAACTTAAAACTTACAGCAAATTAGAGTCGCCGTTCATAACAACAACAAAAACAAGATATTAAGAAAAATTAAGATGAGAGAATGTGTAAGGAAAGATGTCTCAAAATTGACATGTTTTAGGAATCTCTTTTTAAGTGAGAGTCGAGAGTACTCGTACTTTCATGTCTAATCTATAGAAGTATGAGAGCCATTTCTATTACTCTGTCTACTTATTTATAGGATTTTTATCGGTGATACAATTATATTAAATTTGACAGGAAATGTCCAGATATGCACTCTGGTTATCAAAATCACTTGAGAGAATGCATATGCAACTTTTCATGTGCACAGCCAGGTTCTACCTCGACACCTCACCTAGTCTCTTCCTTTTTTTCTTTCCTTTCTCTTTCAAATAATTCACTTAAGTTACAGAAATACTTTATTCATGTAATTATTAGTGTACGTAATATGCTGTCCTATATAATATGCCCTATTCTGAAGAAAATCTACAACGCTCAATTTCAAACCTTTTTTTTTTTTATATTTCAACAAATATCTATTGTACTGTGAAAGATCATAAAAGGATATTTATTTCTTTATTCAGGCAATATTGATGTCATCAGTGTGAAGGGAAGAACCAGGTTGATTATTTCAGATCACACGTGAAAACCTGGTTCGTAGGAAGAGCGGTTATTTGTGTGTTAGGACTTGCATTTATTTGTTTATGTGACTGCATTTGAACAGTTGCAGTGGGGGTATTCCCATCGATAGGAGGAGCAAGGAAGAGGAAAGCTCACTTCCCCGTTTCCTGTTTTCCAAGAGAAGCAGATCTCATGATTTGTCTCGTAAAGGAGGGATTCAAGTGGATAATGTGGACCCCCATACCTGATCTAGTGCAGATTAAGAACAGAACTCAGAGGGGCGAAGGGGTCAGTGACATCAGAGTGCTTTTTCTCCTTGGTTTTCCTTAGGGTTTTTAAGAATATGCAAGATCTACACGAATGCAATTGTTGAAGAACACACAATGTGCACTCCAAATCATACTAAATAGGCCCAAAGCGGAAAACTGTCTAGGATTGAATATCATGACAGGTGTCTCCGTTTGGGGCAGCACACAGCAAGGTCCAGAGGCTGTAACCATGAAGTGTGTGATTTGGGGAGGCATTTGTTACACGCCCACTGCTCACAAGGATCCAATGTTGTCATAGGGGAGGAATAGAAAGGAACAATGCCACGCGCCTCCAATCATACAAAATAATATATGGATCAAAATTAACACCAGGCAATGAAAACAAGAGGGTTTTTCTCTTTTTTGCTGTTTTTGTTTTCTTTGCTTTTTGTTCTGTTGGTTCATTTATCTGTCTTTAGGAGGGGAAGGAGGAGGCATAGAAATGGAGGGACAAAGGGTGGACAAATGCAGCAGTGGCCCTCACTGGACACTACGTTGAAAAGGAAGTGTACAGCTTGTGGGTGGGGATGGGAAGGAAAAACAGGGAGAGAGCAAGGGAAGGGGTGACATTGTCCAAAAAGAAATGCACTGTCTACCTGACTTACATTACGGTACCCTCTTTATAATAAGAATAAAACTTAAAAAAAATGATTGACTGCAATTCTGACTCCATGGGGCCACGAGGCTCTCAGCCTTCTCAGAAGGACTGCAGTGTTTGTAATTACAGGAACTACACACACACACACACACACACACACACACACACACACACACACACACGGCACCACCAGGAGCACAGTCGAGACAGCCCCAAACTATCACAGCTAGAGGTTTTGACTTAGTGTTCCTTGCAGAGTACATACACACCCAGACATGGGTCGGTACCCCATGCTGTTCCCCATGCACCTCTTTCTTCTTGGCAGATTTCCAGAGTCAGAAAATCAAATTGTTGGCTGGCGCCCACTGAGTATTCTGGGCTTTGCTGAAGTGCAGCATGACCATCGAGCCCTGTGGGTAGGGCGACTATGAGTGACTGCAAACACGCGGCCAGACCCAAGAAGTCCAACCACTTCACTTCTTTTCACGCTGGCACTTGCTGGTGATTACATATTTCAATACAAATAAATGACTTGTTCTGGCCAGTTTCAAGGGATTCTTGGTTTATTTTGTTTATTATTATTACTTTTTGTTTGATAATGGGGTAGTACTCTGGGCCTGAGCACTGTAGCTGAGGTCTTAGCTCAAGGTGAGTGCTCTACCACTTGAGCTACAACATCACTTCCGGTTTTCTGGTGGTTGATTGGAGAGAAATGTCTCTGCACTTTCCTGCCTCGGCTGGAATTGAACCACAATCCTCAGATCTAGAACTCCTGAGTAGCTAGGACTATAAGCCTGGCTTGGTTTATGCTTAAAAATAATTTTTGTCCCCAAGTCCCTCTGCTTCTTTTCTGCACACAGACGGTGTGAGTCTGAGGTGGAAGGGTATTGGCCTTCCTTTTCTGCCTTCAGGCTCCTGCTCCTGCATCTGACATCCGATTACAATGGAAACAGCCTCTGCTCACTTGACTGAGACCACCTGAAGACCTTGCCTGGCATGCTAGGTAGCAGCCCTGTGTGCTTCTGAGCTTGCAAGACTGCCCATACGTGGCCCGTTGTGCAGCAAACCCTCCAGGAGGTGGCCAGATGTTTTGGTATTCCATGCCATGCCCAGTGTGCTCAGTTGTGTTTGCATTTTCATTCCAACAAGAACAGCCTTAGCGGGAGGGGGAGTGACACCCCTTAGCGGAAGGCAGTTGGTACTCACAGGCCATCAGGGCCTGCTGTTGCCTCCCTGACTGCACATGTGTGCCAGGGGTGCTGGGAAGCCTCTGGGCGGTGCCGGAATGGTTTGGTGCTCGGTGACCTGGCCAGGTTCTAGGTGCCACCTGATGACCTGTGCCAGTGTTCCAAGTGGAGTTGACATAGCGAAAGGTAAGCGAAGTCCCTTACGGGTTGGCTCTCAGTACTCACTAGTTCTCTCAGGTCATTGGGAAAGCACAGGACCTCTGGAGCCACAGATCGCACCTCTGGCCATCCATCTGGGACCGCCTTGGGCCAAGGTCCGAGGCAAATACACTTTCCAGCTGCTGTCCTGCTCCATCCCACATCGTGGCTGAACCCCTGTGAGACAGCACCCCCACCGCGTCTGCCCTTGCCAGTCCTAGAAGTGGCCGGTGTCAGGATCCACCACCTCTCTCACCATCAACATCATCTGTCTTGCTGACAACAGAATGAAGATACAAGGTTAGCAGGTCAGGGGATATGGGCATCTCCTCCCTGCACACGTGTCCGCTCTCCTCTTGTCTGCCCTCTTGCCTGGGACTCTGGCCCAGATCCCGGCCTGCTCCTTCTTGCTACCGAACAGCCAAGGATTATACTGGGTATAGGCAGGAGCTGGCAATGTGGGTGCCATTGGCTCACAGGCATATGTTGAAGGCTCCTGCAGGATGCTATACACAGACACCAGGGAAAGGGTCATCTGACCCTTCCCTGCCTCGGCTAAGGACCCCTAGCACCCAGCAATGGTGTTCATAGGCATCATCATCACTGTCATGCGGATTGCCAACAGTAGTGGCTGCTTAGCATCCACAGACTCAAGTCTGGAGACCTTGGTGCAGTGGACAGTAATAAAGGGCAGCCTTCAGCCAAGTGATTGGTGTCCGGGAATTTCAAGCAAGCAAGTAAGTATACATGCACACACTTTCAACTCCATCTGTCCAACCTCATATCTGACACACTCATGTAACTGCACATGAACAGAGAATTCCTCACATGCAAGCCCACTCTCTATCTCTGTCTTTATCTCTCCCTCGCCGCAGCCTCCACATCCTCACTCAGAACACACTGTGACGGGACCTCCTGGATCCACATCCACATGCCTATTTACACATATGCAGACTTCCGCTTAGGAAGCACACCCATGTACATTGTCAGGAACACACACGCACTCATGCAGGCAAGCACGGAGACACACACGCACACACGAGCACACCCAGTACACAGTGGCTTGAAAGGTGCTAAGGTTTTTCCGTGGACTGGGTCCTACTTGCTCCAGTCAAGGGTGATGTTTTTGTGGTGGGCGTGGTCAGGGAGCACAGCCCTGTGTAGTGCCCAGCTCGTTGGCACTTGTGTCTCCCCCTGCTGCCCTCCTCAGTCTCCCATTCCCTGTACCATGCAGCTTGAGAGACCTGGGGAGCAAAGAACTCTTGGCTGAAAGCAATGAAGGGAGACATTTGAATGCAACTGGACCACGGGATTATGCCCCAGTATGCCGCAACCCGGGAAGGCATTCGTTACCATTCTGGTTTACACCCTGATGCAAGGCACTGTGAGCAGAGAGTGGCGCAGGCCTGTGCCAAATAATCCCTTGGCTCTTCTTCCTTCTCATTGGTACATGGTTGTGGGGGCGGCCTTCATGAGGCGAGCAACCTGGCCTTCCTAGCCACCACCCACCGTCGGCTGCCCAGTTCCTGAGGCTTGTCCCCTGCAATCATACCTCCTTCTCCAATAACTGCCTGAGATTCTCTCTTCTAGCCCTCCTTATCCCTGCCTTGCTGCTACTTCCACTCCTAGCACTAGCCTTCCTGCCTTCGGACTCCTTTCAACTCACGCATGCCGCTGCGCCTCTGCCTCTTTGCTTCTGCCTCTGTTTCCCAATTTCCCCCTCCTCCTCTTGAGGTTCACAGGCTGCACAGCTCCCCACACACCTCTTCACTTCCTCTGGGGAAATCAGAAATCCCTCACCCTGGCCTAGCCCTTCTTATCTTCTCCAAAACGCCCTCTGCTCTCACCCTCCACACTCCTGGGCTCCCTCTGTCCACTTGTGCACACTGATCTCCATTAATCTAAGCTCTTGTCTCCCTGCTCTGTCCCCAGGTCCCTGTGCTACTTTTCTGCACACAGGAGGTGTGTGTCTGAGGTGGGAGGGTAGCGGCCATCCTTTTCTGCCTTCTGGCTCCTGCTTCTGTGTCTGACATCCAATTTTTCTGGAAACAGCCTCTGCTTACTTGACAGAGACCACCCGAAGTCCTTGCCTGGCTTGCTAGGTAGCAGCCTGGTGTGCTTCTGAGCTTGTGACCTCACACACTATATCCTCACACACACTATATACACTCTGTAACTTAACATCACATCATCTAATATCTAAACCCTCTGTAACCTCAGGTTCTATTAGGATGTCACCTGCATTATGGATTCACATATGTCCCATTATTATCTCATATACATTATACCTCCTATACATTATGACTTCATAACATTATGATCTCTTCCATTAGGGCTACACAATATTTGACCTCAAACCAATTGGTATGTCACACCAGTGGTGAACTTACTCCAATAAAACTTCAACCCCATTGCTGCTATATCACACCCATTATAATTCCATTCCCAGTTGGAACCCAACTCCATTTGCACCTATGACCATTCTGATCTCATGCCTACTGTGATTTAGCCTCAATAAGGATTGTGTTCAGTTATGATGTCTCATTTATTGGGACCTTATCATCATTAATAACTCATGCCCAATAATAGTTTGACTTTAAACATTTCTTTGTACCTCACATTCATTTTGATATAGTACCCCCATTAGAAGCTCACACCATTGTGACCTCATGCCAACTGTGATCCTGAAACTTCCATTAGACTCTCATGTCCATCTACTTCCTAACCACAGTAACCTCACATTCGTCATTAGAACCTCTCCTCCATGAAAATCTTATGATATTTATAACCTCATATCCATTTTGACCTCACATAAAATTAGGCTCTCTCACCAGTTGTGACCTCACACTCATTGTGCCTTCAATTTCACTGTGACCTCACATTCAGTATTCATATTCATTGTACCCTCATTCCCCACTAGAAACCTACACCCATTTTCACTCATGCTCATTATGACCCCACACCAATTGTGACCTAACATTCTGTCCCTTCAATCTCAATGAGAAATAATCACATTCAATATTTATATAGTGATCTCACACCTCTATTAGGAGCCCATATCTACTGTGACATCATGCTCATTAGAATCTCATATTCACTGTTAACTCAGTCCACTGAGACCTGACATCTACTAAAACTTCATGCTCTTTAGCACTCATACCATTGTGTACTCACAAACATTAGGACCTCGTTTAGATACTGTGTTCTCACTAATTATGGTTTTACATCAATTAGGATTTTATGCCCATTGTGACCTTACATCTATTGTGACTCTACTAAATCCATGATCATTGTAAACTTATGCAATTTGTGAACTCACTCTCATTATGACTTCACAAAAATTAGAATATCACACCCATTGTGACCACACACCAATTGTGACTTCATATCTGTTAGGACCTCAAGCTCATTGAGAACTAACACTTGCTACTACCTTTGCCAATTATGACCTCAGAAATATTGTCACCTCACATATATTATGACCCAACAGTCATTGTAGCTAACACATATTAGGACTTCACACCCCTTATTAATAGCTCAGGCCCATTTTTACCTCACACTGTTTAGAACCTCATACCCATTGTAATCTCACAACCTTTGTGATATCACACCCCCATCAGCATTTTTTCCTTACTTTGTACAGGACCTCACATTCAATGAACTCTGAAGATAATGTGATGTCACAACTCATACACATTCTCAATTAACAACACAGGCCCATTATAAACTAAAACAAATTAGGGACTCACACTCGATGTGATCTCATATATCCACTGTGACTTCATACATATTACCCATTTGGACCTCATTTGCTCAGTGATTTAAGCATATCAAGAACATAGAGTGCCCTTTGTGTCCTTACCCCCAACCATGATCTCATACCCTGTAACACTTTAGGACCATAGACCCATTGTCTCAACACTCATTTGGGATCTTATGAACATCTTGAGTGACACTCATTGTGGTCTTACATTTTCTAGTAGGAACTCACATTAATTGGTACGTCAAATCCATTCACACCTCACACCTCATCAGCATCGCATGCCAATCAGGACCACATGCACATTGTGAGCACCTACTCATTAGGATCTCATGGTTGGTGTGAACTTCTACCCATTGTGATATCACACTTTGAAGACCTTTAACCTCATACCCATTGAGAAATCACATCCAGTATAAACTTAAGCCCATTATATTGTCAACCACACTGCACTGTCACAATTAGGACTACACACTGTAATCTCACACTAATTAGAACTCCACACTGATTATGATGTCACATTCATTTGTGAATTCATGACCATTCACATCTCACACCCATTAGGTTCTTCCATATACTGTCAAGACAACCTATTAGGAACTCATGCCCCATTATGACTCTATATTCACTGTGAATTCATGTACATTAGGACCCACACTCACTATGACATCACACCTTTTAAAACTTATTAGGACCTCACGTTTCTTGTACCTCACATACAAAATAGGAGTTTGCACTCTTTGTGAACTCACATCCATTATGACAAGAATCATTAGGTCTTCATACACTTTTGACCGCACCAATTAGAAATTCACACTTACTGTATCCTCATAGGTTTTGTGACCTCACAACTGTCTGGATCTCTGCCTATTCAAATCTCACACCTATTTTCATGACCATTATATCCTCTTGCCAAAAATGTTCTGACACCATTAGAAATTTGCCCACTATGACATTCGCCACTCCCATTAAGGCCTCAAAGTCCACTGGGATCTCACATTCATTAGCACCTCACTCATTGTGACTTTACCCCCAATATGGGTTCATTCCTCTGTGACTCATGACCAATGTAACCTCCCCATTGTGACTTCTCACACCGTTTGAAAATTCACAGACATTAGACCCCATTGTCAATGCACCTTACACCATTAGGCCATAGTACCCATTGTGACCTCTCACTTATTGTGACTACTCCCCTCTAAGCTTATACTCCTATTAGAACATCAAACTCGTTTTGTACTCATGCTCATGTTGATCTCACACCCATTATAATCTGTGTCTTAACATTTACTAGAACCTCATATGCATTATGACTTCATACCTATTAAAACTTACAAGCATAATGATCTCACACCCCTAAATACAGTTGCTTTATACCCCTATTAGAAGCTCATGCCCATTGTGACCTCATACCCATTGATTCCTCACAGCCATTAGGACCTCAGAAACATGGGCACTGCACACACTGTGGCTCATACCCTTTGAGTTCTCAAAGTGTGTACCTCACAGCCATTGTGACTGTACACTCTCATTAGAACTTCACAGTTACTATACCTAAATTGACGTCATCATGACTGGGAAAAGTTTCTCATTGTGACATGTTCATCATACTCTAACACCAACCATGATTTCATAGCTCTGTTATGTACTCACACCCATTGTGACCTCGTCCTCATCATAACGTCATGCCCATTTGACATAATATCAACTGTGACTTCATATCAGATAGGACCTTGGCCTACTGTGAACTGAAACTCACTATGTCCTTACATTCACTGTCCCCTCATACCCATTAGACATGTATTCACTGTCACATGACAATGATTAGGACATCAGTGCATTGTGAACTCACACCCACTCTGACCTCACATCTGTCAGCATCTTCTAATGAGGTAGGGAAGCTGAGTCTAAGTCACTTCTTGCAGCCATCATAGTGCCTCTTGATGGGTGGAGAGAATTCTCCACTCAGGGAAGAAAAGCCTAGAGGTGAGAGGGGCAATTCATTGAATGCAGGTGCCCAGCTCTAGGTGAGCTAAGAGGCCTCTGCTTCAGAGAAGTGCAGATATCATAGCCTTAGGAAATCTTTGCATGTAGAAAATGCTGTGATTCTGCCTTACCTTAAAAAATGGCTTGAATAACTCACCTCTGTGTGGCCTCTATTTATACCCTATATGGAAGGTTAGGGCCTATCTTCCCTAGAAGGAAAAGTTTTGCTGGTACTTGAGCATGTCCATTTAAGATCTTGCATCATGTTTTCATGACGGGGAAGGTGAAGTCTCTCTCCTCATATGATGGGTGTACTTGATAGGTTACTACAACTGTCAGGCCAGAGCCTGAGACTGGAAGTTTCCTGTGATCCTGCCCCTTGATCTGACTCTATTTAAGCCCCCACCAACTCAGGGAACATTACACCATGCTACGTATCTCCATGCTTATTTCCTGTCTCCTGGCTCTTCTTCCTGTTCAATTCTCCACTGCAGCTGAATTAGTCTTTCTCTCCTCTCTGGCCTTCATGGCTCAGTTTCCAGACCATGTTAAGTGTATTTTCTGACCACTGGTCTTTGAGACAGGAGTCCACCACACAGTTGCCAGCCTTTTAATAAAGACTCCAAGATTTTATCTCTCAAAATGGGGCTTCTCTATTTTCTCACCTTACAATACTATTGTGACATCACAGCATTTAGGATCTCATATGCATTGTAAAGTCATGCTCAATGTGCATAAACATAGGTACCTCATGCCTATAACAACATCACATGTATTCCGACCTCACACCTTCCCTTTGGATTTGACACCCACTCTGACACCCCTTGTATGCCTATTAGGACTTCATGGCCATTTGGACATCATACCCATTGTAACTTCACTCTTCTCATTTAGACCTCAAACCTATTTTACCTCACAGCAATGGTGGTGCGGGGGGTGGCTGTGTGGCTCATACTCATTTGTATTTAGCACCCATTAAAAATTCATGCCACTGTTAAGATCTTATGCCCACTCTTAACTCACACCTACAAGGACCTCATATTGTCTAGAAACTTCACATTTTGACCTCCTACATATTAGACAATAATACGCATTGTGACCACAGACCTAATGTCACTTCATACCAATTAAATGTCATATCCATTGTGACCTCATGAAAACTGTGACTACATAGCTCCAATTAGGACTTTGTTGTGATCACTGTGACCTCACACATATTTTGTCCTCATATCCCATTAGGTCTTACACTCATTACGCTCATTACACTCATTAGGTACTCATGGTTGTTGTGAACTTCTACCCATTGTTATATCACAGTTTATTTTCTCTTATTTATTGTCCAAAGTGATGAACAGAGAGGTTCCAGTTTCAAAGGTTAGGCATTGGATATATTTCTTGAACTCTTTGTTACCTCTACCCTTATTTTCCTTTCCTCCCTCCCCCTTTCCATATCCCCCCATGAGTTGTTAAGTGGATTTACACCAAATAGTTTGCAAGTATTTCTTTTGTAGTCGTTTGTCTTTTTATACTGTTTCTCTCGATTTGGGGATTCCCTTTCACTTTCCTAATTCTAATGTCAGTATATGTGGTCTCCAATGTATTCAGATAAGATACAGTGATAGTACAGGTACAACCACAGGAAGGGTATATAAGAGGATCATCAACAATAGAAGCTACGGTTTCGCATGGCATGTTGAAAGTAAATACAACAGTGATATAACAGTTGTTTCCATAACATGGAGTTCATTTCACTTAGCATCACCTTATAGCTATATAGCTATAAGATATAGCTATTGGGTATAGCTATTGGGCTCTTGTGTTCCCCTGCTGTGAGTAGCCTAAACCTGTACTAATTATTCCCTATAAGGGAGACCATAGAGTCCATGTTTCATTGGGTCTGGCTCACTTCACATTGTATAATTTTTTCCAGGTTCTTCCATTTCTTAACGAATGGGGCAATGTTATTCTTTCTGATACAGGCATAAAATTCCATTGTGTATATGTACCACATTTTCCTGATCCATTCTTCAAGTGAGGGGCATCTGGGTTGGTTCCCTATTCTACCTATGACAAATTGTGCTGCGATGAACATTGTTGTGTTGGTGGATTTAGTGTGTTCTTGTTTGTGGTCTTTTGGGTAGATGCCCCAAAGTGGGGTTGCTGGGTCATAGGGTAGCTCTATGTTTAGCCTTCATAGGAATCTCGATACCGCTTTCCAGATTGGCTGAACCAGTTTACATTCCCACCAACAATGAAGTAGGGTTCCCTTTTGGCCACATCCCCTCCAATACTTGTTATTGTTAGTTTTATTCATATAGGACATTCTTACTGGGGTGAGATGGAATCTCAGTGTTGTTTTGATTAGCATTTCATTTACAGCCCATGTCGTACAGCACTTTTTCATATGTCTCTTGGCCATTCTCATTTCCTCACCAGAGAAGTCTCTTTTTAAGTCTTTAGCCCACTTATTGAGGGGGCTACTGGTTCTTTGTGGTTTTGTTTGGAGGAATGTAATTTTTTTCGGTTCTGTATATACTTCAGATATGAGGCCTTTGTCCATTGTATGGCCAGTGAAGTTCTTTTCCCAATTTGTGGGCTTTCTGTTTATCTTCCAAGCTATGTCCTTGCCCTGCAGAAACTCTGCAGTTTGATGCAGTTCCATTTGTCCAGCCTTTTTTGATTTGTAGCATTTCTGGGTCTTTGTTAAGGAAGTTCCCTCCTGTGCCAAGGAGCCCAAGTCTTTCTCCTACTCCTTCTTTAAGTGTATTCAGGGTATCTGTTTTAATTTCGAGGTCTTTGTTCCATTTGGAATTGATTTTGGTGCAGGGTGATATATAAGGGTCTAGTTTTAGTTTGTTGCATGTGTTGAAACAGTTTTGCCAGTACCATATGATAAAGAGGCTAGCTTTCTTCCAGATTATTTTTAGCTCCTTTAACAAAGATTAAGTAGGCATAGTCCAGTAGGTTCATTTCTGGATCTTCAAATCTGTTCCATTGGTCTTCAGGCCTGTTCTGGTGCCAATACTAAGCTGTTTTTATTACTACAGCTTTATAATACAGCTACAAGTTTGGTATCGTAATTCCTTTGCTCTGTTCTTCGTGCTTGGGATTGTTTTTGCTATTCTAGGTCTTTTATTGTTCCATATGTATTTCTAGATTGCTTCCTCTATTTCCTTAAAATATGGTGAGGAACTCTTAATGGGTATTGCAATGAATTTGCAGATGGCGTTTGGCAATATTGCCATTTTGATTATATTAGTCCTCCCAATCCAGGAGCATGGGAGGTTTATCCATTTCCTTAGTTCTGCCATAATTTTGTTTTTCATGTTTTTAAAGTTCTCATCATAGAGGTCTTTCACTTCTTTGCTTAAGGTTATTCCTAGTTATTTTATGTTTTTTGAGGCTATTGTAAAAGGAGTTGCTTTCCTGATTTCAGCCTCTGCGTTCAGGTCATTATCATATAGAAAGGCCATTGATTTTTGAGGGTTTATTTTATGTCCTGTAACTTTACCAAAGTTTTGGATCAGCTCTAGTAGCTCGGGAGTAGAGTGTATGGGGTTCTATAGGTATAGGATTATGTCATCTGCGAAGAGAGAAAGTTTAACTTCATCTTTTCCTATTTGGATCCCCTTTATATTTTCTTCTTGCCTAATTGCTCTGGCTAGGAATTCTAGTACTATGTTGAAGAGAAGAGTAGTGAGTAGACATCCCTGTTTTGCTCCTGATTTTACTGGGAATCGCTTTAATTTTTCACCATTTAGAATATGCTTGCTGTTGGTTTGTCATAAACTGCCTTGATTATATTCAGGAATGTTCCCTCGAATCCCAGTTTTTCCCGGGCTTTTAGCATAAATGGGTGCTGGATTTTATCGAACACCTTTTGCACATGCAGAGATAAAACCATGTGGTTCTTTACCTTGCTCTGGTTGATGTGAAATATTACATTAATTCACTTGCCTATATTGAACCAACTTTGCATTCCTGGGATGAATCCATTTTGACCGTGTTGTACGATATTTTTGATGACCTGTTGAAATCAATTGGCCAGAATTTTGTTGATAATTTTTGCATCTATGTTCATCAGGGAAATCGGTCTATAGTTCTCTATTCGTGATGTGTCCCTGGCTGGTTTGGGGATGAGGGTTATACTGGCGTCAAAGAATGTGTCTGGTAGTAAACTTTCTCTTTCAATTTCATTGACGAGTTTGAGAAATATTGGTGTGAGTTCTGTTTTGTAGGCCTTGTAGAATTCTGCTCTGAATCCTTGTGGACCTGGGCTTTTATTGGATGGGAGATCACTTATTGCCGTTTCTATTTCAATGCTGGATATGGGTCTGTTTAAAAGCATTAATACTTCATGGTTGAGTTTGGGGATATCAATTTTTTCTAGGAAATCACCTATTTCTTCTGGGTTCTTGGATTTGTTGGCATAAAGGTTTGCAAAATAGTTACTTATTATGTTGAGTATTTTTGTTGTTTCTGTGGTGATATTACCTGTTTCATCTTTGATCTTGTTTTTTTTTTTGGGTGTGCTGCCTTCGTTTTTTGATCAGGTTTGCTACGGGTCTGTCTATCTGATGAATTTTTTCAAAGAACCAACTCTTTGTTTTGTTGATTCTTTCGATTTTTTTTGTCTCGAGTTCATTTAATTCTGATTTGATTTTAATTATTTGCTTCCGTCTATTGACTTGGGGTTTGGTTTGTTGTTCACTTTCAAGGAAATTATGGTGATTCCTTAAACTATTGAGTTGCTCTTTCTCCAGTGTGTTGGTGTACACACTCAGAGATACAAATTTCCTTCTGAGTACTGCCTTTGCTGTGTCCCAAAGGAGCTGGTAATTTGGGTACTTATCTTGGTTGAATTCCATTAACATTTGAATTTCTGTTCTTTATTCAATGACCCACTGATGGTTCACCAGTGTGTTGTTTAGTATCCATGAATTGTAGGATTTTCTGTGGTGGCTGTTTGAGTTGAGCTCTAATTTGATTCCATTGTGGTCTGAGAGAATGCAGGGAATGTTTTTGATACTTCTGAATTTGTACAGATTTTCTTTGTGCCCTAAGATGTAATCTATTTTGGAGAATGTTCCATGTGCTGTTGAAAAGAATGGGCATTCACTTGTTGCTGGGTGGAATATTCTGTAGGTGTCAGTTAAGTCTAGTTGGTCTATGCAGTTGTTTAGTTCTGTGGTTTCTTTGTTCAGTTTTTGGCATGTTGGTCTGTCCAGAGGTGATAGTGGAGTGTTAAGGTCTGTAACTATCAATGTGTTTGGGTCTAGGAATGTTTTCAGAGTCAGTAGTGTTTCTTTTATGAAGCTGGGTGCTCCTGTATTTGGTGTGTGGATATTTAGGTTGGTTATATCCTCCTGTAGGAGAGATCCCTTTACTAGTATGTAGTAACATTCTTTGTCTCTTCTTAACATTTTTGATTTGAAGTCAATTATATCTGATACTACTATTGCAACCCAGCCTTCTCATGGGGGCCATTTTCTTAGAAGAATTTTTTCCATCCCTTGACTTTTAGAAGGTGTTTAGTTTTGCTGGATAGATTTGGCTCTTGGAGGCAGCAGAAAAGGTGTATTTTGATTTTTGATCCAACTTATGAGCCTATGTCGTTTGAAGAATTAAGTCCATTAATATTGAGAGTTCAGATTGAGAGATGATCGGTTGTTTCTTTTATTACAGCTATCTTGTTAAATTCTGTGTCTTCCCATTTCTTGATCTAATATTCTGCTTTTCTATTTAGGGTTCATTTCTCTTTCTGTATTGTGTTCTTGAATATTTTCCCTGTATAGTACATCTTTGAGGATTTTCTGTAAAGCTGGTTTGGTGGAGATATATTGTTTCAGTTTTTCCTTACTGTGGAAGACTTTTATTTGACCTTCGGCTATGAGTGAGAGTTTAGTTTGGTACAGTATTTTTGGTTGGTATTTATTTTTATTTAGTGTTTGGTATACCTCATTCTAGACTGTCCTTGCTTTCATGGTCTCTGCTGAGAAGTCTGGGGTTGTGGAGCACACCGGCCCAGATTCCTTGCATTATTAAGAGGCAGTTCTAGCTGGCCCCATGTCTTTTCCCAGCCCTGAGGCTTCGTGGATAGCCCTTCCCACCTTCCGGGTCCAGAACCAAAACACGGCTCTAACCAGCCCCACCTCCTGCCTCATACCGCATGTGCTCCAAGATGGCTGCAGATAATGTACCCAGAGGTGGTCCTGTGGGCTGTGATGTAGATGTAGGCCGCACCTTAGGGAGGTCCCTCAGAGCTCCACCCTGATGGACAGCTCAGGCATCAAATCCCAGTCCCTACGTAGGTGCATGTACCCCTCCCCTTCCGCAATCCTCTGACCCATATAAAAGAACAGCTCATTGCCGCCATTAAATGAGTCTTAGCTCTGACTGGCTCCAAGGCTGTCTGTGTGTCCTCCTTCCAGAGGGGGGGCTGGGTGCCAGTCTGTCAGCCCTCTTTTCCTCTTGCTGGCCTGTCCGGTTGGGGCATGTTTTCCATCTCTCGTGTAGGCCAGGAGAGGCTGGGAGGCTATAAACCCCCAACATGGGGTAATTCTGAATGCTTTTCCTTTATATGTGTTTGTTTTCTTCTCCCTAACAGCTTTAAGGATTCTTTCCTTTTACTCTATTGATCCTGTTTTGATCACAATGTGTTGTGGGATGTCCTATTCTGGTCTGGTCGGTTTGGGGTTCTAAACACTTCTTGTATCTGTATAGGCCTATCCTTCTGGATATTTGGGTTGTTCTCGATTAATATTCTGTGAAATAGGTTACCTATTCCATTACCTTCTTTGTCTAGGTTTTCCTCAAGACATATTAGCCCTTAATTGGGATTCCTGATTGTGTCTTGGAGTTCCTGGAGTTATCTCTGTTGTTGATTGGATTGGGTTTGTATTGATTTTTGATGTTTCTTCATAGATTCTAGGGAATCTTCAGCTCCTGAGATTCGATCCACTGCGTCAGCTACTTGGGACTGTAGGCTAGCTACTTGACTTTGAATCTCTTTTGCTTCTGACTGGTCTTTTCTGATGATTTCCTTGTCCTTGCAATAATTATCTCTTAGGTCCTGCATTGATTTCTTTACTTCTTTAAATTGGTTTTAAGTGCTTTCTCTCAAATCTTTCACTTGACTTTTGAAGTCCATTTATCTTTCTATTTGTGGTGGCCATGAAATTTTCTATTAATTTTTGCTTATCTTCCTCACGCTCTAGAATATTTGACTGAAGAGATTAAATCTTTTTATTTATCACTTTTATCAGTAGAATTAGTGGAGCATTTTGAGGGTTCTCTTCTGTCTTTGATTGTCTGCTATGCTTCCTGCTTGTTTTGAGTGGGAGATGAGACTCCATTGTTTGCCCTCTCTCTTGTGTTTATTCTGCCCATTTGGATTGGGAAGGCCAATCTACAAGCACTTGTGAGTACCATTTAAGAACCAAAGCAGACGTTACCAATCACTGTTGTGTAAAACTTAGAAGTTCACAACTATATAGAGATATCTTGTATACCTCTCTATAAAATTAAGTTTAGTGTTCCTAAAGAATACAATTTTGATATAACAACCAATCCTGAAGACTATATTCAGTAGTTACTTACTTACTGTTCCAACTCCATGAGCAATTTTTGTTCTTATATTTTGCTCTTTTTGAACTGGCTGGCTTTCTCTTTGAAACCTTTGATTCACTCAGATTGAGCAGGGATTCCTTCTATCCAATAACCATGGGTCAATGTAATCTGGAGTTCCTAGAAGTAAATCAGGAGGGTAATAGAGAGGCAGTAAAGAGAATAAAGTAAAATTTATGGGGAGGGGGTTGATAATTTTGGTTTAGTTTCAGATACGTGGAAATGTGGAGAAGAGTAAAATTAGTAGAAAGAACAAGGGTAAAATGATAGCCAATGGAGAGTTAGCAGAAAAGAGTGAAGGTGTTATTCATAGGAAAGTACAAGTTAGTACAAGTAACATTGAAATACATGGCTCCTATAGAAATATTAAAAGGTCCATACATAAAGGCATAAGGAGGTGCTACACAACTCATAATATTTTTTAAAGAAGAAGAAGTGGGGCAGGAGATATTATTTAGGGCAGCCACTAACATCCAGACATAATGTTGAGGGTGTCTATTCATCCACCACAGACCTGGGTTGTACTTGTTGGTGAGATTCGCTCCGGACCAGTCCATCAGCTGAGAATTAGTTCCTGAAATATTGGTTATATATATGTCTACACTTTATGGGATGCAGTTCTCCCGTGGATTCTACAATTTGAGAAGAATTGATGCAGCGATGTATCATCAAGGCCGATGTAGAATTAGCATGTACAGGGAACCCAGTAGGCAATGAAGTCATTTGTATATTATATACTTGACTATTATAAGGAATCCAAATTCTATGATTTATGGATTGCGCACAATGGGTGGATCTGGCATGTAAGCCCAGTGGGTCAGCGCTAGTACCATTCTGATGAGCTTCCACAATCCGAACACAACGCTCAGGTAGCCAGCGAGCATCATTTTCATCCTGTGAAAAAACACAGACATGTCCTCGACCCCATGTCATTATTGGATTGGGCCTGTGCCAAGCACTTGTTAAAGGATCTTGCCACTTAACTTGGGCAAAAGCTCTTTGCTCTCTGTTTTCCCAGAACTGCTATGCTGCGGAAAGGCCATTACAGTCCAAATTTTAAAAATTTAGTACGAATAAAGCATGAGAAAGAATATTAACAGGAGACAAGGGGTATAATTCCCCTCTTTTAATATAGAAATTAGGTGTTTTAACAAACCGTTGGCCCGTTCAACAATTCCTTGACCTTGAGGATTATAGGGAATTCCTGTAGAGTGAACAATTTGGTAAGATTTGCAAAAAGTTTGAAAAGCTCGTCTAAGATATCCTAGACCATTATCAGTTTAAATATGTTTAGGAAGTCCCATAGTAGCAAAGCAGCATAAGGCATTGGAGATACAATGTTTGCTAGCTTCCCCAATAAGAGGAGTAGGCATAATAAAATTAGAGTAAGTGTTTATGGTAACATGGACAAAGCGGAGCCGTCCAAAAGAGGGAATGTGGGTAACATCCATTTGCTACACATGGTTGGCCACTACGCCTCGAGTGTTAATGCCATTTGAGAGCAAAGGTAAGAAGGTAGCACAGTTGGGACAAGTTTTTACAATTTGACGAGCCACCTCACAAGTGATATGAAAAATGCTGACATAAGGCACGACTGTTTTGATGGTGTACAGCATGTGATTGCTTTGGTGAGTCAATTTGAGTGAGAAAAATTTCAGTAGCCTCAACTCTAATAGCATTGCCCTCACTTAATGGTAAGAAGATGCAAAGTGAAATAATTTGTTGGAGGGACAATGATGAAATTGTGCCCATTAAATTGGACCAAGCAATGGCCCAGGAGTCACAATGACTATAAAGCCATTCTTGCTGTTGTACAGTATAGGGGATATAAATAACCTGTGTATCTCGTCCAAGATACAAGAATCCACATGGCACATATGGATTAAGGTGGCTACCAATTCATAATAGGGAGTTAACACTTTTGAAGGAATAGCAAACAAGGAAAGCCATAAAAGGGGTCCCTTCTGCCAGCAGACTGCTGTCGGAGAATGAGGTGTAGTTAAAATATATGCTTCCCAAGGGGCTGAGTAATCAATATAATTTACATGTTGGGAAGAAATGTCAGAATTTACTATGCTTAAGGCTTTAGATGCTTCAGTTGTCATTTGTCTTGGAGATGTAGGGTCAGGGTCCCCCTAGAATAGATCAAATAAGGGTTGTAATTCAGTTGTGGATAATTTAAGATAAGGGTGAAGCCAATAAATATCTCCCAGAAATTTTTTGAAAATCATGCAAAGTACACAAATGAGAAGTCTTAATCTGCAATTTCTGACTAGTAAATTAATAAGGACCTCAAATATGAACCTTACCTTACTGGCAGGTGAAAGATAAAACAAAGGAATAACAATTAACATTTCAGCTTCAGTGGATCTGAAGTGGCTGTGTCTTCCATCCCAAATTAGCAGGCCATCAGGAGAGATGGGTTGCATCTGCATCACACCTCCTGCTGGTTGCCTGTAAATTTCTACACGGACTGGTTAAAGGCATTTTTAAACAGATTTTCCATGTGCCATTAAATCAAATCATATTAAGGCTTATGCCTTTAACCATCTTTCCAGTCACAAAGTCCACACAGATTGAAGGCCAACAAAGTCTGCTCTCTGTATCAGCCAGGAAAGTTTGTGAGTCATGGAGGGAGAAGACAACAATGCTACCCAATGCAACCCTGTGGTCGCCAAACACAACTCTGATGCTTTTAATCTTGGAATAACTCTCGGTTGCAACTCTGTCATGATAGGCCTGCTATAAACCCAACTCTTATCTTGGGGCAGACAGAGCCAGGGTAGTAGCCTTTGACAGCCCGGGCCTGTCAAAATCATCACAGGACTCTTAGATTGCCTGAGAAAACCAGGCAATTTGGGAGCCTACTGTGGAGGCAGCTTCCTGTAGCCACAGACTGCCATGGTCCACTCAGCTAGCACACATGTCAACCTGCATCCTTTAAAGCAAAATGTTAATTTTCAGTCAGGAAAATTTAGGTTAATATTCACATTTGTGCAGTTGTGCCAAAATGACTCTGTTCCCTTGATCTTAAAAGAGTTTATGAGAGCATAGGAAAAAAAAGAAAAAATATGGAGAAGCAAAATCTTAGTCTATAACAAAGAATTGTCAGGATTAGATGTACATTTGACTAGAACCATTTGGAGTTTTTTTTTTTTTTTTTTAAGACACATTTGCTTGCACCCAAACATGATCCGTTTGGGTTTAAACCTGTTTTTTGTTTTGTTTTTAAATTTTACCAACAGATAGACATAGATACACAGACATACACATACAGACAGTGTGCACAAGCTGTGGGGTGCGCTTAGAATTGTTCTTTAATTGGCCATGTAAGATTTCTGGAATTCCAGTGGCAAATGATATTATTTTGCCTATTTTCTACAACCACGTGGTTAGATAGTAAACAAAAAAAAACCTTTTCAGCAAACCAAAATTTTCACAGATTAACCGAGAAGCCACATTTTGAGAAATCAGTTCAACTCCCATGGGGAGCTTATGAACGGAAGACAGCAAGCTCACAGCAAGACACCTTCATCTTCCAGCATTTGAATTGCAAGGAACCTTTGAAATGCAAGGCCACAGGTCTCCACATCCCTGCCCAGCCTCCAGGAATTTGGCATGCCTGTCATCTGGGGGATTGGCGGGTTTCCACCCCAACTAATCCTATTGTCGACCATGTGCTCAATGCTAGAGAAAACTTACGATTTAGCTAAACAAGCAGATTTAACTGAGTCTCCAAACTTAACATCAATAACAAGAATAGAAAACCTTTCTTTGAGTCTTTGAAAGCAGATGTTAAACAAATATTGGTACCTTTGGAAGCTAGCACCAACCCATCCTATGTTACAGGCAGGGAGGCAGAGTTTAGAGAGAGGCAGAAAAGGAGACAGAGAGAACTTCATCTGCCTGAGCGCTCATAGAAGTTAGGTAAGTCTTGCAAAATATTCCAAATATGTAAGATTGGGCTCCCTGCCGAGCCAGTCGGCAGTGAATGGGAATCCTGACTGAGGGCGGTGAGGATTAAGGAAAAGGAAAAGTACAAGACAAGAGAAAAAAGACAAAAGGCAAAGATGGGGTACGGGAGGTCTGCATCTTGAGATTGAAACTCAAGACTGCAGCCAACTTTATTCTTAACTTCCAGCTTATATACAGTTTTGGAACCAGGGAATAGCAAAGGGTTGTTAAAATTCAAAAACACAAAGAGGCTTTGAAGTTTACAACATTTGACTACAGTAAACACAGGACAAGGTTGATTAACATAGGAATCTACTCGAGCGGACATAGCAAAGCAATTCCGGATAGTGGCTGTGAACAAATGTCCTTGCATCTAGCATATCCTGGTGGTAACAGCCCAGCCAGAGTTGAGAATGAATTTAGCTGCAACTTTGGCTCCCGACATTTTGGCGACATCGGCACAGCCAGAGGTCAGGATGAGCTTAGCTGCTAGCTTGGCTACCTACAATTCCCCCGTCTTTTTATTAAAAGAAGCAAACCCGCCTGTCTTAGGTGGGGTGGTTACCCCAGCCTGCCTTACCCGTGTCAGGGAACAAATTCAGAGCAGTGCTGAAGCCCCGTGTCTTGGGTCAGTCAAGCTGGTACTGCCTCATACCCTTCTCTGGATGTGGTTCCTCTCAGGGGAAAGTTCATTTACTTGGAGCTTGATCTTATGCAGCTGGATGGTTAAACTCATGAAACAGTTTTGCAATTTGCGTACAATGCAAGGAAGGCATAGGAAAGCCATCAGCAAAAGTATCCCTGGGCCGAGCAATGTCATTAGCAGCCCCTTAACGTTAGTTAAGGAAGGGACATACTGTTGAAGTTCAAACAGTTCTTTTGCTGTTTCTGCCACTTCAGAGTCCAAAGGCGGAGCTTGTTCTAGTCCGGCTATTTGTCTATGGAATTGAAAGTGATCTAAGGACAAGTTATTATGGTGCCAAATACCATTTAGATGTGCTACAACTTGTTCCCAAGGATAGCTTGACCCATTATACTTATGGAGGGTACACAAATAAAGTCAAACCCAGCATGACAGCGCACCTGTTGCAAAGTTTGTAAGGCACGAATTTGTTCTCCCAGTGACAACACAGATTCGTACAATGGTTCTAATTTTTGTTCTACCTTATCATCAATCCTGCCTGGAAAGTGCAGGGCTTGCGTGGTATTATGAGTAAGCTGATTAACATAGTGTGCTGTCTGCACACTTTGTGTTAAAGCCACAATAGCCACTGCAGCAGAGGCAGCTAAGGAAATAAAGGCTACAATGCTTGCTATTATTAGCCCTACAAATCGTCTAGGGCACATAGCTCTTTTCAATATTTAACACTTGAATACCTGTTTCTTCATACCAAGCTTCAGATAAGTCTACAGGAAGCATAACAAATGTTGGTTGCTTAATAATAATTACAGAATCAGTAAGAACACTATATAAGCATTTTGGAAAAGAACAGTTAGTGCAAGTAACATTGAAATACATGGTTCCTATAGAAATATTAAAAGGTCCATACATAATAGCATAAGGGGGTGTTAAACAACTCATAATATTTTTTAAAGAAGTAGAAGTGGGCAAGGAGATATTATTCAGCGCAGCCACTAACATCCAGACATGACGTTGAGGGTGTCCATTCATCCACCACAGACCTGGGTTGTACTTGTTGGTGAGATTCGCTCCAGACCAGTCCATCAGCTGAGAATTAGTTCCTGAAATATTGGTTATAAAAGGATGATCATGTCTACACTTTATGGGGTGCAGTTCTCCCGTGGATTCTACAATTTGAGAGGAGTTGATGCAGCGAGGTATCATGAAGGACGAGGTAGAATCGTCATGTACAGGAAACCCAGTAGGAAATGAAGTCATTCGTATATTATATACTTGACAATTATCAGGAATCCAAATTCTATGATTTATGGATTGCATTACAGTACAGCCTGGAATATAACTGTTGGAGTCAGTTGTAAAGCATAAAGGGGTTCCAATGCCAGAAGCTGCAAAATCTCCCATCTTAACGTGTTGGACAAAAGCGTCTGGAGCTGTACCATACGCTGATCTGTTGACATGGACGAACACCTCACCTCCCTCCCAGGTCGCAGGGTGCACAATCGGTGGATCTGGCACATAAGCCCAGTGGGTCAGCGCTTGTACCATTCTGATGTGTTTCCACAATCGTGACACAATGCTCAGGTAGCCAGTGGGCATCATTTTCATCCTGTGAAAAACACAGACATGTCCTCGACCCCATGTCAATACCAGATCGGGCCCATGCCAAGCACTTGTTAAAGGATCTTTCCACTTAACTTGGGGAAAATCTCTTTGCTCTCTTTTTTCTCAGAACCGCTGTGCTGCGGAGTGGCCATTGCAGTCCAAATTAAAAAAATTTGGTACGAATAAAGTATGAGAAAGTATATTAACAGGAGAGAAGGGGTATAGTTCCCCCCCTTTTAATTTAGAAATTTGGTGTTTTAACAAACCTTTGGCCCGTTCGACAATTCCTTGACCTTGAGGATTATAGGGAATTCCTGTAGAGTGAACAATTTGGTAAGATTTGCAAAAAGTTTGAAAAGCTCATCCAACATATCCCGGACCATTATCAGTTTTAATTTGATTAGGAAGTCTCATAGTAGCAAGGCAGCATAAGGCATGGGAGATACAATATTTGCCAGCTTCCCCGTTAAGAGGCTAGCCATAATAAAATTAGAGTAAGAGTCTACTGTAACATGGACATAGTGGAGCCATCCAAAAGAGGGAATGTGGGTAACATCCATTTGCCAAACATGGTTGGCCACTACGCCTCGAGGGTTAATGCCATTGGAGGGCACAGGCAGGAAGGTAGCACAGTTGGGACAAGTTTTTAGAATTTGACGAGCTGCCTCATGAATAATATGAAATTGCTGATGTAAGGCAATACTGTTTTGATGGTGTACAGCATGTGATTTCTTTGCCAAGTCAATTTGAGTGAGAAAAATTTGGGTAGCCTCATCCGTAATACCATTGCCCTCACTTAATGGTAAGAAGAGGCAAAGTGAAGTAATTAGTTGGAGGGATAATGATGTGAAATTGTGTCCACAAAATTGGCCCAAGCAATTGTCCAGGAATCACAATGAATATAAAGCCATTCTTGCTGTTGTAAAGTATAGGGGACATCAATAACCTGTGGATCTCGTCCAAGATACTTACAAGATTCCACACGGCACATATGGACTAAGGTGGCTACCAATTCATAATAAGGAGTTAACACTTTTGAAGGAGTAGCAGGCAAGGAAAGCCATAAAAGGGGTCCCTTCTGCCAGAGGACCACTGTTGGGGAATGAGGTGTAGTTAAAATATAAGCTTCCCAAGGGGCTAAGTACTCAATATAATTTATATGTTGGGAAGAAATGGCAGAATTTACTATGCTCAAGGCTTCTGCTGCTTCAGTTGTCATTTCTCTGGGAGATGTAGGGTCAGGGTCCCCCTTTAATAGATCAAACAAGGGTTTTAATTCAGCTGTGGACAATTTAAGATGAGGGCAAAGCCAATTAATATCTCCCAGAAATTTTTGAAAATCATGCAAAGTATGCAAATGAGAAGTCTTAACCTGTAATTTTTGACTAGTAAAATAATAAGGACCCAAAATATGACCAAAAGGGATTTTTATTTTTTTCTGCCTGGGTTGGCTTTGAACTGTCCAAGGACTCTTAGCCATAAAAGCTCTTTTTATTTCCAAATAAGCAACAGGAGAACAAAAGGAGTAGAGTTTATCTGTAAGTTAAGAATTGAACAACAAGTAGTTGCCAGAGTTTTGCTGTAACACTTAAAAAACAGCAGACTGAATGGGATACATGTGCCATTAAATCAAGTCATATTATTTAACCTTACCTCACTGGCACGTGAAAGAGAAAACAAATGAATAACAATAAAAGTCTCAGCTTCAGTGGATCTGAAGTGGCTGTGTCTTCCATCCCAAATTAGCAGGCCAGCAGGAGAGATGGCTTGCATCTGGATGAGGCTGTATTAGAGTTCCCTGGATAGGCTGTCACATCTAGCTTGTTCCCTGTAAATTTCTACACAGACTGGTTAAGGGCATTTTAAAACAGATTTTAGAAGGCTTGGGCCTTTAACCATGTTTCTAGTCACAAAATCCACACAGATTGAAGGCCAACCAAGTCTGCTCTCTGTAGCAGCCAGGGCAGTTTCTGAGTCACAAACAACTCCCAGTTTGGGAGCCGACTGTGGAGGCAGCTTTCTGTAGCCACAGACTGCCACGGTCCACTCAGCTAGCACACATGTCAACCTGTATCCTATAAAGCAAAATGTTAATTTTGGGTCTGAAAAATTTAGGTTAATAGTCACACCTCTGCAGTTATTCCAAAATGACTTTGGTCCCTTGATCTTAAAGAGTTTATGAGAGCACAGAGAAAAAAGAAAAAAAAATGGAGAAGCAATATCTTAGTCTATACCAAAGAATTGTCAGGATTAGACGTACACTTGACTCTTAACATAGATAGACATAAAGAATAGCACACTGGTTGTACATTATTGTACTTATATCACGTGCTGTATATTAAAACCTTTTGGAGTTTTTCTTAGACATATTTGTTTGCACCCAAGCATATCAGTTTGGGCTTAAAACCCGTTTTTTGTTTTGTTTTTATGTTTCACCAACACATAGACATAGACAGACATACAAACACATACAGACAATGTGCACACGTTTTGGGGCACGCCTAGAATTGTTCTTTAATTGGCCATGTACGTTTTTCTGGAATTCCAGTGGCAAACGATATTATTTTGCCTCCATTCTAGAACCACGTGGTTAGATAGTAAACAAACAAACAAACAAAAAAACCTTTTCAGCAAACCAAAATTTTCAGATCATCCGAGAAGCCACATTTTGAGAAACCAGTTTAGCTCACAAGGGGAGCTTATGGGAGACAGGACATGAACACAGACAGTGGGCTCACAGTAAGACACCTTCATCTTCCAGCATTTGAATTGTAAGGCACCTTTGAAATGCAAGGTCACAGGACTCCATGTCCCTGCCCAGCCTCCAGGAATATGGCAAGCTTTTCACCTGGGGGATGGGAAGGCTTTCACTCCAACCAATCCTACTGTGTATCATGTGCTCAATGCTAGAGAAAGCTTACGATTTAGCCAAACAAGCAGAATTTAACTGAGCCTCCAAACTTAACATCAATAACAAGAATAGAAAACCTTTCTTTGAGTCCGTTAAAGCAGATGTTAAACAAATATTGACACCTATCCTATGTCACAGGCAGGAAGGCAGAGTTTAGTGGGAGGCAAAAAGAGACAGAGAGAACTTTATCTGCCTTAGCGCTCATAGAAGTTAGGTAAGTCCTGCAAAATATTCCAAATATATAAGATTGGGCTCAAACTTGAGCAGCTTTCCTGAAACAATTTAGACTGTCCCCCACTTGATGAGTGACCAGCGGAGCGGAACTAGAGATCAGTTGTCTCCAAACACCCACAATTGCTGATCGCCTTGACCTAGCCCAGTGGATTTATGTAAGCTCCAGGCTAATGGTCACTCACCCTGGTTGGGGTTTCAAATCTGTCGTGGTGGATGGAAATAAGCCGCTCAGTCAGGAGAAGTTATCTCGGTGGTGTTAGCAGCATTTCCCTAGCTTCAGGTCCCTCCCCCCTGCTAGCAGCCTGTACCTAGGAGAGCTGTAAGTTTGCCAGAACTGTCCATGGTGCTCACCAGTATCTCCCTATAAAGGAGTTTGATGTTCTGGATGAAGCTCTAACAATAGAGCTATACTGATTTCAACATATTCTAAACATGAGTCAATCTATCTTTAGTAGGCTCATTGCATAATTTCTCCTTGGTGTCTGAGCCATCTGAGTCTTCCTTATTGTTTAGCCTAGTGGGTTCAGGTCTTGTTAATTTTCTCAGCTCTTCTTGGGGGCAGTAGAATACACTCCCAGGGCTGGGCAACACTCATCAGGTCCCTGTTCAGTTTCTCCAATAGACTGATCGAATTTAATCTGTTCATGTGTAGGATCTAAGCAATCTCGGACCAGATACCAAAGCCACTGAGGTTTTCTCAGGGCCATTTGTATCATCATGTTCCCGACTCTCTCTCTCTCTCTCTCTCTCTCTCTCTCTCTCTCTCTCTCTCTCTCTCTCTCTCTCTCTCTTTGCTAAGTTTCTAAGTTATTGGTTCCTTCCTCCAGGAACTGGGGGCATGCTTCCTCAATAAAGTAAAAGAAACGTACTAAGTGACTTTGGCCAACTTTCACTGCCCGGGCATTAAGCATGCCTTTGGGGGCCTGCACGTATAGCATGCAGCCTATACTTTATCCCATAATTTCTTACCCCCGACAATACTCTCTCTCTCCCGCTCTCCTTCCCAAGTGATTGGACTTCCTTACCTGAGCGGGGGTCCTCTGCCATCATCCCAGGCTTTCAGGACCCTCTTCCAGGCGCCACACCTGCCGAGCCATTCGGCAGTGAATGGGAATCCTGACTGAGGGCAGCGAGGATTAAGGAAAAGGAAAAATACAAGACAAGAAAAAAAAAAGACAAGAGGCTGGGCTGGGGATATGGCCTAGTGGCAAGAGAGCTTGCCTCGTATACATGAGGCCCTGGGTTCGATTCCCCAGCACCACATATACAGAAAACGGCCAGAAGTGGTGCTGTGGCTCAAGTGGCAGAGTGCTAGCCTTGAGCAAAAAGGAATCCAGGGACAGTGCTCAGGCCCTGAGTCCAAGGCCCAGGACTGGCCAAAAAAAAAAAAAAAAAAAAAAAAAGACAAGAGGCAAAGATGGGGCACGGGAGGTCTGCATCTTGAGATTGAAACTCAAGACTGCAGCCAACTTTATTCTTTTTTTTTTTTTTTTTTTTTGGCCAGTCCTGGGCCTTGGACTCAGGGCCTGAGCACTGTCCCTGGCTTCTTCCCGCTCAAGGCTAGCACTCTGCCACTTGAGCCACAGCGCCGCTTCTGGCCATTTTCTGTATATGTGGTGCTGGGGAATCGAACCTAGGGCCTCGTGTATCCGAGGCAGGCACTCTTGCCACTAGGCTATATCCCCAGCCAACTTTATTCTTAACTTCCAGCTTATATGCAGTTTTGGAACCAGGGAATAGCATAGTGTTAAAATTCAAGAACACAAAGAGGCTTTGAAGTTTACAACATTTGATTACAGTAAACACAGGACAAGGTTGATTAACATAGGAATCTACTCCAGCGAACATAGCAAGGTGCGGACATAGCAAAGCAATTCTGGATAGTGGCTGTGAACAAATGTCCTTGCATCTAGCATATCCTGGTGGTAACAGCCCAGCCAGAGTTGAGAATGAATTTAGCTGCAAGTTTGGCTCCCAACATTCTGGTGACATCGGCACAGCCAGAGGTCAGGATGAGCTTAGCTGTTAGCTCGGCTCCCGACAGGGCTCAAGCTTGAGCAACTTTCCTGAAGCAATTTAGACTGTCCTCCACTTGATGAGCGACCAGCGGAGCTGAAGTAGAGATCAACTGACTCCAAACACCTACAATTGCTGATTCCCTTGACCTAGCCCAGTGGCTTTATGGAAAATCCAAGCTCCAGGCTAATGGTCACTCACCCTGTTTGGGGATTGGAAACCCTTGTCGTGGTGGATGGAAATAGAGCGCTTGGTCAGGAGAAGTTACCTCGGTGGTGTTAACATTACCCTAGCCTCAGGTCCCTCCCCTCTGTGAGCAGCCTGCACCTAGGAGAGCTGTAAGTCTGCCAGGACTGTCGGTTGGGGGCTCACCAGAATCTACCTTTAAAGGAGTATCTTGTTTTGGATGAAGTTGTGACAATAGAGCTATAACTGATTTAAACATATTCTCAACATGGGTCAATCTATCTTTAGTAGGCTCATTGTACATTTCTTTCTCAGTGTCTGAGCCATCTGAGTCTTCCTTAATATCTAGCCCACCGGGTTCAGATCTTATTAATTTTCTCAGCTCTTCCTGGGCAGCAGCATATGCTCCATGGGCTGGGTAACGCTCATCAGAACCCTCTTCAGTTTCTCTGATCGTCTCATTGAATTTAATTTGTTCATGTCTAGGATCTAAGTAATCTCGGACCAGATACCAAAGAATAATAGCATACACTGGGATTTTCTTAGGGTTATTTGTGTCATAATGTTCCTGAATCTTTCTTCCAATTTTCTGCCAAGTTTCTAAGTTATTGGTTCCTTCCTCCTCCGGGAACTGAGGGCATGCTTCCTCAATAAAGTGATAGAAACGTTCTAAGTGATTTTGGCCAACTTTCACTCCCCGGGCATGAAGCATGCCTTTGGGTGCCTGCATGTATAGCATGCAGCCTTTACTTTGTCCCATAATTTCTTACTCCCGACTATCTCTCTCTCTCCCGCTCTCCTTCCCAAGTGATCGGATGTCCTTACCTGAGCAGGGTCCTCTGCCCTCGTTCCAAGTGTACAGGTCCCTGTTCAGGCGCCACTCTGCCGGAGCCAACAGGCAGTGAAAAGGGAATCCTGAATGAGGGAGGCGAGGAGTAAAGAAAAGGAAAAATACAAGACAAGAGAAAAAAGACAAGAGGCAAAGATGGGGTAGGGAGATCTGCAACTTAAGATTGTAACTTAAGACTGCAGTCAAGTTTATTCTTAACTTCCAGTTTATATGCAGTTTAGGAACCAGAGAATAGCATAGGGTTGCTAACATTCAAGAACAAAACAGGCTTTGAAGTTCGCAAGATCTGATTACAGTAAATACAGGATGAGGTCGATTAACATAGGAATGGACTTCAGTGGACATAGCAAGGTGGACATAGCAAAGGACATAGCAAAGCAATTCCGGATAGTGGCTGTGAACAAATGCTAGCAAACAAATGTCCTTGCACCTAGCAGCACTGGGATCTTTTCTTGGTGACCTACTGGACTAACTTTGAACGACTATAAGGCATAATTTGTGTGGGGGTTTGGGAGGGAGCTGTGTTGGTGTGGTTTGGGTTTGGGTATTTTCATTATTCTGGTGTTTCTATTTACTTGTTTGTTTTTTAGTTTAGCTCATTTTGGTTAAAATTTATTGTGTCATCGCAAACCCATGTTATCACATGTAATATCACATAGAACATTATATAAATATGATAGAAAATATACACCGATGTTAATCCAGTCTCTATATATAACACAGACATGATGTTTAATACAGATATTATATATAATACAAATATGATATATAATACAATTATGATATGTGATATATTACTATATATATTTGCATATCATATTACATATTATAGGATATAGAATAACAAAGTTATAGAAATGACAGATGTGGCTTGTAATTCTGTAAGTGCAGTTATATTAATAATTACAGATATCATATAGACAGTTATATATAATCTACAATTGTATTAATAATGTATATAGTCATAAGTAGTTGTATTCATCACATATAGTTATATATAATTGTACTAATATGTATAATACAGTTATATATAAAAATAAATATAACTATATTAGTAATATACAATATGATATATAATAATATAATAACAATATACAACTATAATAATACATAAAATCTGCATTATATAATGATAGTATATAATTACAATAATAACATATAATTTATAGTTTTAATAACTATATTAATAAAATAGTTACATATAATTGTAATATATAATAGTTACGGATAAAAATAAGTATAATTATATTAACATATATAGTTATGTATAATTGTATTAATAGTGTATAGTTATATATAATTATATTAATAATATATAGCTATATTAATTACATGTAGTTATATATAATTGTACTAATATGTATAATACAGTTATGTATAAAGTAAATATAACTATATTAGTAGTATATAACATAATATATAATAATATTAATAACAATATACAACTATATTAATATTATATAACATATGCATCATATAATTATAGTATATAATTACAATAATAACATATAATTTATAGTTTTAATAGCTATGATATTAAAATATATAGTTACATATAATTGTATTAATAATATATAATACTTACATATAAAAACTAGTATAATCATATTAACAATATGTAGTTATATATAATTTTATTAATAATGTACAGTTATATATAATTATATTAATAATATATAGCTATATTAATCATATGTGTAATATATAATCATAGTATTTAAATATATATGTGTAATTACATTAACAATGACATATAATATATAGAATCATACATATGTTTGTATTCATAGTATATATGTTGATATATAATTGTATTAATAATAATCTATATAATAGTTATACAGAAAATACATATAATGGTTAATTTTATAATACTATATAATACAATTGTATAAATAATAATATGTAATTATAGTGAATAATAATATATAATATCTATAGTATATAGGGATCCTCCTCCCAACCCCAGCTTCCTGGCTGATCTTCACATGCCCTTGAGGAAGGTCCATGGAAGGCCCATTGGCCCTCCTTGATCTAATCTCTTCCTTCTCCTCCATCTCCATCTGCACCCATCAGGGCACCCACTTTGGGCCTGCTCTTCCTCCTCCTCCTCCTCCCTGCCTGTGGGAGGCACCAGACCACTCCACCTCCAGACCCAACATCCTGCTCATCCTGCCCAACGACCTGGACATCGCGGATCTCGGCTGCTATGGCAACTGCACCCTCAGGTGAACCCTGGGGCACCCAGGGGCTGGTGAGGGCGAAGGGGTTCGGGGTGGGGGTATGAGAGGAGATGGGCAACCCGACACAAAGAGGGAATGTAGAAGGGATTTCATAGGTGAGCTGGCACCCAAAAAGAAAGATGCGTGATGGATGGGTGGATGGAGGAATGGGTGGAGGGACAGGTATGGATGGGTGGATGAATGAATGGATAGATGGATGGGTGGGTGGATAGGTGGATGGGTGAATGGATGGGTGGGTGGATGAATGGATGGGTGGATGAATGGAAGGGTGGGTTGATGGATGGATGGAAGCATGGATGGGTGGGTCGGTTGAGGGGCGGATGGGTAGGTGGAAAGCTGGATGAATGGATGGGTGGTAGATGGATGGGTGGGTCGGTGGGTGGATGGATGGGTGGGTGGAAGGATGGATAGGTGGAAGGATGGATGGGTGGGTGAATGAATGGATAAATGGATGGATGGATGGGTAGAAGGATGGGTGCGTGGGTGGGTAGATGTTGTGTGGATGGATGGGTGGAGGGACAGGTGGATGAATGAATTGATAGATGGATGGATGGGTAGGAGGGAGGCTGGATAGATGGGTGGAAGAATGGATGGAGGCATTCCCAGATCCCTCCTCCCACCCTGCAGGTGGAAGCGTCTGGAAGCTCCACTTGGTCACCCCAGTCTTCAACCCTTGGAACTTGTGTGGTTGCTTCCCTTCCTCCCTATGCCTGTACTGGGGCCCCGGGGTGCGGCAGCACCGCCCTCCCACTGCTCCTAGAGCTAACCTCCATCCAACCAGGGCGAGCAGCTGTGTGCTGACCCCTGACCCAGAAGTCCTGCTGCAGCCCCTTCCCCTTCCTGGCCCACCACCCAACCCCCACCCCGTGATCAAATCCATTCCCATTGTGCTTGCCCCCTGATGGCCATAATCCATCAACCCAGAGCATGAGCGGAATCCCTGCCAGAAATGGCCAAATCCCGGGAAAAAAATCGTCATCACCTTTTCCACCTCCAATTCATGATTAATTAGTGAAAACGGAGGTGGGGAAAAGATGAATAAAGAGGCAAAGCAAGGAGGAAAAATGAGGAGGGATACAGTGGGGATCTCCACACACTTCCATCTTTCCTCCTGCATCCTGGGTCCCTCTCCCTGGCTGAGAAGGCAGTCAGTCACAGGCCCAGGCGCTGCCTCCTCCCCTACCCCGGAAGACATGGGGGAAGTACGAAGAGGAGGTCTGGAAGTTGAAATGAGCAATATGGCAGTGCCGGGGCCTCCCATTGGCGCTCAGCAGTGTCCATCAGGCCCTGCACTGGAAGACATGGGGAGGGAAGAAGGAGAGAGATGGAGGTGCCCCCAGGCCCTCTCACTGGCTGAGGAAGCTGTCCGTCACTGACCAAGTCCTGACCCACCGCACCCCGGAAAACGGGGATGGAAGAAAGGGAGGTTTGGAAGTTTAAATGAGCAAGATGGTGGTGCCCAGGCCCTCCCATTGGCTCACAGGACTGTCTATCATCCTCACCTGCCAGGCCCACCCTGGGAGTGAGCATTTAAATGAGGGAAGATGGCAGTGCCCAGAAGTCCCATTGCCTTGTGGAACTGTAAATCTGGCTGTGTACAGGAAGATAGGGGGATGGTCGAAGGGGAGGGATCTGGAGGTTGAAATGAGTAAGATGGTGGTGCCTGGGCCTCCTATTGGCGTGCAACAGTGTCAATTAAGCCTCATACCACAAGATGGGAGGGACAAGTGGGGGATCTGGACATTGAAATGAGCAAGATGGACCAAGGGGAGGTCCAGAAGTTGCAATGAGCAACGTGGCAGTGACCAGACCCTCCCATTGGCTCAGAGCACTGTCCATCACATGCCCAGGCACCCCACTACCCCAGAAGACGGGGTGAAGGACCAAGAAGAGGTCTGAAAGTTGCCATGAGCAAGATGGTGGTGCCTGGAGCCTCCAATTGGCGCGTGGCAGTGCAGATATTCCCTGCCTACCAGGCCCGCCCAGGAAGTGGGCATTGAAATTAGAGAAGATGGCGGCACCTTTGTGTCCCATTGGCTCTTGTCTCTATCGATCTGGTTGGGCACCAGAAGCCAGGGGGAAGGATGAAAGGGAGGGATTCTGGAGGTTTAAATGAGGAAGATGGCAGCGCTTTGGCCCTCCCATTGGCTCTTGGCACTGTGTATTATCCCTGCCTGCCAGGCTTTCCTGGGATGTGGGTATTGAATTGAGGGAAGATGGTGGTGCCCAGGCATCCCATAGTATCGGGTGCTGTCCATCAGGCCCCGCACTGGAAGGCAGGGGGAGGGACTAAGGAGAGGGGTTCTGGAGGTTGAAATGAAGGAAGATGGTGGCACCCAGGCCCTCCCATTGGCTTGGAACGCTGTCCATCAGGTCCTGCACCAGAAGACAGGGGGAGGGTCAAGGAGGGAACGTCAGTTGTCCTGAGGCCCAGTCCCTTCCGGCCCCCTCCCGGAAAAGGGTCAGCAGAGGGAGGCTGGAAGCCCCTTCTACTACTGGAAGCACAGGGCTGTGTATCGCTATCCAGGCCATGCCCACTTCTGTTTACTAATACACTTCCCCTCCATCCCCAGGTCCCATCACCATGATGCCCTGTGTCCTACCAGCGAATGATAAACAGAAGGGTGAGGGGAGAAGGGGTGTATCTGTTCCAGGCCATGACCACTTCTGGTCAGGGAGACCAGGCTTCCCATCTACATGGGGCCCCACCCAGCAGTCCATGTGTGGAAGCACAAGCTATCAGTCACCTGCAGGCCCTGCCCACTTGCCACTGGGTGGACTCAGGGGCTGTCAGTGACATGCAGGCCCTGTCTCTCGGCCTTGTGTAGACACGGGAGGTGTCCATCACCTCAATGGCCTGCCCCATGGATGCACAGGCTGTCAGTCAGCCTGAGGCCCTGCACCCTCAGCCTTCTATGGACGCTCAGGTTGTCAGCATGGATGGCACGTGATCCCTGAAACCTGACCCCTGACCCCGCATTCCCTCCCAGAACTCACGTGTAGTGTCGACCCTGACCACGTAGCGTCTCCCTGGAAGTAGTTGAAGCCAACACCGGCCAAGGCCAGGACCACCATGGAGGTGATGGGGGTGATGATCTCGGCCACAAGTCTGCCTGGAGGCAAGGACGGGAACAGAGGGTCACCCTGGCCTTCACATCCCAGGCCTCCACATCTCAGCCTCCATATCCCAGCCTCCACATCCAGGCCTCTACATCCCAAGCCTCCCAATCCTATCCTCCATACCATTCCTACCACCTTTGCTTTGGAGTCCCAGCCTTCACCTGTGTTTGGACGACACAGGGTCAGCCCCTGTGTCTCCACACCCTGGCCGCCATTCCCCCCACCTGAGCCTCTGAAGCTGTTGCTGGCACCACTGCCTCCACCCAGAAACAGAGGAAATGCCATCAGCCTCAGGCTTCCACATCCCTGGGCCTCCATATCTTGGCCTCCACATCCCCAGCCTCCACATCCTCAGCCTCCATACCCAGGTCTCCACATCCTTGCCTCCTCCCTTTTATCTACCGGGTGGGCTTTGTCACATGGGGCCTGAAGGGCCACCCCCACCTGTGCACAGAGGAAGTCGGGGTTCAGCCCGGCCTCCATACCTGAGCCTTTGTACACCCTGGGCCTCCATATCCCCAGCCTCCACATCATCCTCAGCCTCCCTCCACTACCTATCAGATGGGCATGTGGAGACGTGGCCTCTGCCACCACCACCATTCCCTATGGGCAGAGGAGACAGGGGTCAACCCGGGCCTCCATATCCTGTGCCTCCACTTCCTGGCCTCCACCCGACCCGGCCTCCCCTGTACATACTGCCTGAACCTACAGAGCTGTTGCTTGCACCGCTGCCTCCACCTGGAGCAGAGGACAAATGGGTCAGCCTGGGCCTCCATACCCTGGGCCTCCATATCCTCAGTCTCCATACCTGGGCCTCCATATCTCAGCCTCCCCCTACCTACTAGGCCGGCAATTGCAGATGGGGCCTTGATGATCGCCTCCACCTATGTGCAGAAGATATGGGGTCACCTCAGCCTCCACACCCCAATCCTCCACATACTGGGCCTCCATATCCTGGGCCTCGACATCCTGGGCCTCCCCCTTACCTACCCTGTGAGCCTCCAGAGTCTCGGCCTCCACTCCAACTTCCACCTGTGGGCAGAAGATATGGGATCAGCACTAGCCTCCACATCCTGGCCTCCATATCTAGGCCTCCATATCCTCAGCCCCCACTCTATGTACCCCATGGGCATGCGGAGACAGGACCTTGGTGACTGCCTCCAGCTGTGTGCAGAGGAAGTCAGGGGTCAACCCAGCACTCCCATACCAGCCTTCACATCCCAGCCTCCCCATCATCCCTGGCTTCCACTTCATGGCCGCCACTCCATCCCTGGCCTGCCCCCAAACCTACCACCTTTGTTTTTGTAGTCCTGGCATCCCTCACTGCCTCCACCTGGGGGCAGAGGATACAGGATCAGCCCAGTTTCCACATCTTGGCCTCCATATCCTGGCCTCCACTTCCCGGCCTTCACGTCCCAGCCTCCTGCTATCTACCAGGCGGGCAAGTGTAGATGGGGCTTGTGTGACCACCTCCACCTGTGTGCAGAGGAAGTTAGGGGTCAGCTTCAGCATCCACACCCAGGGCCTCCACATCATCCCTGGCCTCCACTACCCAGCCTCCACATCCCGGCCTCCCCCCTACCTACTGCTTTTGTCTTCAGTGTCCTGGCCTCCATCACCACCTCGACCTGTGGGCAGAGGATATGGGGGTGAGCCCAGGCTCCATACCCTGGGCTACCACATCCTGGCCTCCCCATAACCCCTGACCTCCATTTCCTGGCCTGCTCCCTATTCACTGGGTTAGCATTTGCAGACATGGAGTCTATGACCATACAGGGGTCAGACCAGCCTTCATAACCTGAGCATCCACCTGCTCAGCCTCCACACCCTACCCGGCCTCTCCCAGATGTACCTCCTGGGCCTCTGGAGCTGTTGCTTCCACCACTACCTCCACCTTAGGGCAGAGGATATGGGGCAATCCGGCCTCCACATCCTGGGACTCCACACCATCTCCAGCCTCCCCATCCCCCTCACCAACTACCATGTGTGGCTCTGGAGCTGCGGCCTCCTTCGCTATCTCCACCTGTAGGCAGAGGAAACGTGGGGTTCAGCCCAGCCTCCACACTCTGACCTCTATACCCAGGGCCTCCAGATCATCCTCGTCCTTCCACCTCGATCTTCCCTTCCTCCCTCCTTCCCTCCTTCCCTCCCTCCTCATCCTCCTTCCCTCCCTCCCTCCCTCGTTCCTTTTTTCCTTCTCTCCCTCCATCCCTCTTTCCTTCCTTCCTTCCCTCCCTCCCTCCCTCCTTCCTTCTTTCTTTCCCTCCCTCCCTCCCTCCCTCCCTCCCCAGCTGGGATGAGCTGGGGTCCCCCAGGTTCCAGCCTCACTGACCTCCACCTGTGGTTTGATCCAGATAGGGAGTCATCAGGTTCAAGGGGAGGGGCTTCCTGGGGTCATGGAGGGCATAGGCCAGGTCAGAGTCTCCTGTGCCTGCTTGGGGTATGGGGTAGATGGTGTGGTGGGGTAGGGAGGGAGGAGGAGGAAGGGGAAGAAGAGGGAGAGGCCATCAAGGAATGGCCTGAGACCACCAAAAACTAAGGAAAACAAGTCAGCTCTGATGGGGGGGTGAAGTAGACAGACAGATGACAGACAAGAACACACAGACAGAGGAGGTAGACAGACATAGTGAGAATGATACATGGAAACAGACATGTTTGGGGCCTAAGCCTTAACTGGGGGCCTGGGCCTCAAACTTGGGGCCTAAGCCTTCAACTTTAGGCTTGGAACTCAAACTAGGGGCCTGGGCCTTAAACTGGGGGCCTAAACCTTCAACTGGGGGTCTGGGCCTTGAACTGGAGGCCTGAGCCTTGAACTGGGGACCTGGGCCTTGAACTGGGGGCCTGGGCCTGGAACTGGGGGTCTGGGTCTCAAACTGGGGGCCTAGGCCTAGAACTGGGGGCTTAAGCCTAGAACTGGGGACCTGGGCCTTGAACAAGGGGCCTGGCCTTCAACTGGGGGCCTGGGCCTTGAACTTGGATCCTGGGCCTCAAACTGGTGGCCTGTGCTTCGAACTCAATGCTTGGGCATTGAAGTGGGGGCCTGGGCCTTGAACTGGGGGCTTAAGCCTAGAACTAGGGACCAGGACCTTGAATTGGGTCCTGGGCCTGGAACTGGGGGTCTGGGCCTCAAATTGGGCACCTTGGCCTGGACCTGGGGGCTTAAGGCTAGAACTGGGGACCCGGGCCTTGAACAAGGGGCCAGGGCCTTCAACTGGGGGCCTGGGCCTTCCACTCACATCCTGGGCCTCAGACTGGTGACCTGGGCCCAGAACTGGGGGCCTGAGCCTAGAACTCAGGGCCTGGGCCTTGAACTGAGGGCCTGGATCTTGAACTGGAGGCCTGGACCTCAAACTGGGGGCCTAAGCCTTCAACTGGAAACTGGGCCTTGAACTGGGGGCCTGAGCCTTGAACTGGGGACCTGGGCCTTGAACTTAGATCCTGGGCCTCAAACTGGTGGCCTGAGCCTCGAACTCAAAACTTGGGCCTTGAACTGGGGTCCTGGGCCTTGAACTGGGGGCTTAAGCCTAGAACTGGGGACCCAGGCCTTGAACTTGGGTCCTGAGCCTCAAACTGGGGGCCTGGGCCTTGAACTGGGATGGGAACCTGGGCCTGGAACTACGGATCTGGGCCTCAAGCTGGGGGCTTGGGCCTTCAACATGGGGCCTTGTAGAGAGCCAACAGGGAAATTCACCATGACTTCTGGCTATACTCTCAAGGGCGTGCAAGGTCATGGCTTAGGGAGCCAACAACAAAGTTCATCCTAACTTCTGGCTATGTTGTTATCTCAAGGACATGCAAGGACATGGTTTACTTGAAGGACAGTACTAATCCTGAGATGTTTTTATTATGTCCACAAGAGTCTCTTTTATGTAAACCATTCAATCATATCTTGTTTTACTGCTTGTTGTTATTTACCAATTTCAGGGCCTTCCTGTTTTCTTAAACCTTAGTTAATCCTATGCTATTTCCTGATTGTCAAACTGCATATAAGCTGGAAGTTAAGAATAAAACATGGCTGCAGTCTTGAGTTACAATCTTGAGATGCAGACCTCCTGAACCCCATCTTTTGCCTCTTGTCCTTTTTCTCTTGTCTTGCATTTTTCTTTTTCTTTAATCCTTGCCCCCTCAATCAGGATTCCCTCTTCCCGGCCAGCTGGCTTGGCAGAGGGCCTGGGTCTTGAACTGGTGGCCTGGGCCTTGAACTCAAAGCTTGGGACTTGAACTGGGGCCTGGGCCTTGAACTCAAAATTTGGACCTTGTCTGGGCTTTGAACTGGAGGCTTAAACCTAGAACTGTGGACCTGGGCCTTGACCTTGGGCCCTGGGTCTGGAACTGTGGACCTGGGCTTTCAACTGGGTGCCTGGGCCTTGAACTTGGGTCCTGAACTCAGATCCTGGACCTCAAACTGGTACCCCAGGCCTAGAACTGGGAGCCTGAGTCTTGAACTGGGGGCTTGGGCCTCAAGCTGGGGGCCTGGGCCTTGAACTGGGAGCCTGGGCCTGGAACTGGGGCCTTGGCCTTGAACTGGGGCCTCATCCTAGAACTGGGGACCCAGGCCTTGAACTTGGGGCCTCAGCCTCATCCTGTGGACCTGGGTCTTGAACTGGGGTAGGGAGCCTGGGCATGGAACTGTGGACCTGGGCCTCAAGCTGGGGGCTTGGGCCTTGAACTCAAGGCCTGGGACTTACAGACCTCCAACTGACCCTGTCCTTCCCCTCGGAACCCCCGAAATCCCAGGCGTGAGGGACCCCCGATACCTAGTGGGGGAGGGGTGGGACTGGAGATGGGGAAAGATGGACAGACAGGCAAGGAGACAGACATGTAGACAGATGGGGAGATGTACAGACAGACTGGGAGGGAGACAAAGAGATGGACATATAGACAGACAGACAAATCGACACAGAGGCTGACAGACACCCAAATACACAGACACATAGACAGACAGACACATAGACAGACAGGCACACAGGCAAACAGACAAGGAGACAGGAAAACACAAAGACATGGAGACAGACAGATGGAAACAGACAGGCAGACAGACAGGGAGACAGGGAGACGGACACACATACACAAAGACAGACAGACATAGACAGACAGACGGACACATAGACACAGCGAGATGGATGGGAAGACAAATAGAGAGACAGACAGACACATTAACCGAGAAGTGGACAGACAGACACACCACCAGAGAGAGAGACAGACAGACACAGACAGACAGATGGACAAGGAGACAGGGAGACAGACAGACACAGACAGTCAAACAGAAAGGCAGAGAGGTAGACAGACCCATAGACAGAAAGACAGACAGACAGATGGATGCCCCTGATTCCCCCCCCCTTGCCCCGCCTTACCGCCCTGTGCATGTGCGCCATTTTTGACTGCACACAAACTGCACCTGTGAAGGATGGGTGCCAGGATTGCACTGCGGATGTGCGAGAAGTGTGGGGGAGGGCCCCACACCATGCACTGCTTATGTGCAGGACGGGTGCCTGGAAGTCCTCCACTTATGTGCAGATTGGATCTCGGATGTGCCCTACACATCCACATGATAGGTGCCTGGAAGCCCACTGCGCCTGCGTGGCGTGGTGGACTCCCCACACATTGCGCATGCTCATGAGGGGGTGCCCTGCTCGAGCCCTGTGCATGTGAGTGGGGACTGCAACACGGGCATGAACAGTGCCATTCACTTTATTTGCGTCTTTTTCTCCTTCTCCGTCCATCTTTCAGGCCGCGCTGGCCTCATGGCACCTTGGTGCCTGCAGAGGGAGAAGGAGAACTAACAGCAGCCAAGGAACACATTGAGGGGGGCAGGGCCAGAAGCGGAATGTCGTCACACCAGGGAGGGACTCACAGCCCACGCCAAGGTCCAAGCAGTACCTGCCACTCCGGAATTGGAAGTAGCTGACGCTGGCACCCAGCAGCGCCAAGACTACCACTGAGATGATCAGGGAGACAGTGAGCGCCACTGCACTTCTGTCCAGGACGGGGAGGGGGCAGGACATCCGGGTAATGCGGTGGACAACTGGCAACCGTGAGGAGTTAGCTATGGGTCCCAAACATCCAAGGAACTTGGCAGATATCCGGGAACCATGGGGAACAAGCTAGGTATCCCAGATGTGGAGCCTGAGCATGATGTAGATGGAGGCCTGGATGTGGAGGCCGAGGATGATGTGGAGGCCCAGATATGCAGGCCAAGGAGAATGCAGAGTCCCGGATATAGAGGCTGGGGCACCCAGGTGTGCCTCTGTTTCCCCCCATGACAGGCACCAAGGACTAACACTTAACCTATAGGGACCTGCAAGGTGAGCGAGCAACCCGGATGTCCGGAGCCAATAACAGCAGCTCCCCAAGTAAACCAAATGTCTGGAAGCCATAGCAGCTCCTTGAGTAACCAGGATGTCCTGAGTAACCTGAGGTCTGGAGTCAATAGCCACACCCCTAGTAACCGGGATGTCCGGAATCAATAGCAACAAATCACCAAGTATGGATGTCCTGAGTATCCCAGATATCGGGAACCCATAGCAGCAGTTCCCTGAGAAACCAGGATGTGTGCAGCCTATAGCACCTCTCCAAGTGACCCAGATGTATGGATTAATAGCAGCTCCCAGAGTAACCAAAATATCACAAGTACCCCAGTTGCCCCGGACCCCTAGCTAGCTACTGACTAACCCGGATGTCCAGAACCCATAGTGGCTCCCTGGGTACCCTGGATTTCCCTGACCCCTAGGTAGCTCCCAAGTAACCCGGATGTCCTGCTGTACCTGGATGTCCGCTGTGTAACCTGGATGCCCACCGAGGTACCTGGATGGCGGAGACTCATAGCTAGCTCCCCGAGTAACCTGGATGTCTGCTGAGTAATCCAGGCCTCTGCATTCTCCTTGACCTGTATATCCGGGGCTCCACACCATCCTCAGCCTCCACATCCAGGCCTCCACATCATGCTCAGCCTCCACATCTGGGCCTCCACATAATGCTCATCCTCCACATCCGGTCTCTATACCTCAGCCTCTATATCTGAGCCTCCATATCATCCCCAGCCTCCACATCCGGACTTCCACATCATCCCCAGCCTCCACATCCAGGCCTCCACATCCTCCTCAGCCTCCACATCCGGGCCTCCACACCATCCTCAAAAGACACATCCATAGCAAGTGCCCTAATCTCCATACTCCTTAATTTCAGTTGGAATTGGGTGGGACTGTTTACCTCACAAGAAGAGAATGGTTTGTGGATTCTTCCTGAACTGAAAGAGGAAATGGCGAAGATTAGAATTTGTATAGATTTTGAGCTGGCAATTCCAACCTCTGGCCTGGCATATGTTTTTAAAGTCATAGCACTTTATAAAAGCATTAATAAATCTTCAGCAAATGTCCTTATCATAAATGGTGATAATGAACTCTTACTCGGTATGATGATGTATATTAAGCACTTTTTAATAAAAGGCAAAATTTGAATCTTGAACACACAGTTGGAGTTTACCATGAGGAGGAGATATTTCATGCTAGGTTCATTACATGTACTGCTCATTCTTTTACACCATCATCAGGATGTTTATGGATTCACAGATGTTGTCAAGTCAGTTAACCCTTACAAATACTATGAAGACTTTTTCCTTGCTTGGCTGTGGATACTCTCTTTTAATTGGTCAGATTCCAGGTCTGACTGTGTAACATGGGAGAACTGTCCTCATGATGCTTCCTTGGATTGGTTACCTCAGCACATTTTTGACATGACTATGACTGGACACAGTTACAATATATACAATGCTGTGTATGCTGTGTCCTGAGCTCTCCATGAGGTGTGTCTTCATCAAACAGAAACACAAACAGTGGGAAATAGGAAAGGGACAGTGCCTTTGCCTGTACAGGTAAGGCCTTCTGTGTTGGATGGCACATGCCATGAGCAACAGTCACTTCCCAGGTAGTTTCCTTACAATACGGAATTTAAGTATTTCAGGTAAGTTTCCAAGATCCAAGTAATAATATTTTTTAAATGTCTGGGAGGTACTCTAGACATGTATTTTTGTGCTCTTCAGGAAAAGCAGGCCATGAAAAGAATCCAGTGAGTTATTTTATAAGCCTCAACATTCATAGCAGATGTTTTGACAACTGTATATTCACCTTTTCCCTATGAGTTTCTTTTGAAATAGCAGAATTATCCATATTTTTATGAGGGACCTAGTTTCTGTCTACATCATGCATTAATTTTTTTAATTCAAAAATTTTATTGTAAAGGTGATATACAAAGGGCTTACAGTTACATAAGTAAGGTGATGAATATATTTCTTTTATGATAATTTTTTTTCTTATTTACTGTCAAAGTGATGTACAGAGAAGTTACAGTTTCATATGTTAGGCACTGGATACATTTCTTGGACTGTTTGTTACCTCTTCCTTCTTTCCCTCCTCCCTGCTTCCCATTTCCCTCTCCCCCATGAGTTCTTCAGTTGGTTTACACCAAACAATTTTGCAAGTATTGCTTTTGTATTCGTTTGTCTTTTTATCCTGTGTCTCTCGATTTTGGTATTCCTTTTCAGTTTCCTGGTTCTAATACCAGTATATACAATTTTCAATGTATTCAGATAAGATACAGTGATAGTTCAGGTACAACCACAGGAAGAGGATACAAGAGGATCATCAACAATAGAAGCTACAATTTCACATGGCATGTTGGAAGTAATTACAACAGTGATATATCACTCGTTTCCATAACATGAAGTTCATTTCACTTAGCTTTATCTTATACATGCATTAAATTTTTACCAGGCTTAAACTAGCAACATTCATAAAATTAGTGATTGTGGCAAACTACAGTTAGGCAACTGAGAATCATCTAATTCATGACTACTTAGATGGACTGGCTTTTTCTTGAAAAGACATTATTTATTCCTTTGTTGAGTGACCAGGATTCAGCAGGATTATTTTTATTCCTCCATAGATTTTCTTCTGGGATACTTCCTGAATCAGAAATTAAAGGCAATCAGGAAATTTTCTTTCTTTTTTTTTTTTAGTTTTTTATTATAAAACTGATGTACAGAGAGGTTACAGTTTCATACATTAGGCGACAATCAGGAAATTTTCTTGTTCAGGCTTTCTGTCTTAGCTTGGGATAGATTTCACCATAAAATGATATATCTCTTTTAGCTGCACCCTTTTCTGAAGAACAGCGAATTTCATTCACAATCCTGCTGGAGATCAGGTGATTTTTGGATAAGAAAAGGAAATTGGAGGCAGAGTATGACATTGGAAACATTTGGAATTTCCCAGAAGGTCTTGAACTGGAGGTGAAAGTAGGAAAATTTTCTCCATATGCTCATCAATTGTCTTTATCTGATGAAATGGTACACTGGGCCATAGTATCTACAGAGGTGGGTTGGATTTAATTGTGATGATTTTAAGAACATATAAGTAAGCAAAATTAAAATGTATATCTGTTTGGATGCCTGTAAAGTACTCCATTTATACTAGCTGCTTAGGTGGCTGTGATACAATTATTATAGTTTCAAGGCAGTCCAAGCAAGAATGGCTGTGAGATCCTTATCTTCATGCAACCACCAAAGAAGCAGGGCTGGACCCTATTGACTCATTCCTGTAATGCTATCTTCTCAGGAGGTAGACATCCTCAGATCTAAGATTACTGATCTGTTTGGGCCCAACCTGGCAGATAAGTCTTTGGGACTCTTATCTCAACTGACAAACAAAAACCTCAGGTGGAACTGTGGATCAAGTTGTAGAGTACTAACCTTGAGCAAAACAAAAGCCCAAGGACAATGCACATACCCCAGGTACAGGACCAAAAAAAAAAAAAAAAAAAAAAAAAGGAAATTAACAGTCTCTAAATGTCAATTAAGAATAGTGTCATAAAATATGAGTTGCATATTTATAGCAAGTTTTTAACACTGTGACAAAGTACCAAAGGAATCATTTTACGTGGTTTAAAGATTTGCTTCCTTCTGTGGAGGTTTCATTCAAGGGTTAGTTGTCCTGCTAGTTATCTTTGGTGCGATGAATCCTTGAGAATCTATCAGAAGATTCTCACTTTTGGCCACTGAAAAACTAAGAAGATATGATACATATGGAGATCATATAACCTTATAAAAGGGATGTCCTTGCTCTACCTTAGAGCATACTGTTAAAGTTTCAGAGAGGATCCTTCTTTCTTGCTGTTCACAATTTCATGGATGAGTAGGAGACAAAATATTCAATGATGTTCCATAAGGCTTGCCAATAGGACTTACTTTCTAACCATTAATCTCTACTTTTAAAGGTCTTCCATTTCTCAGTCATTCAACAGACTACAGATCAAGGGTATAGCCCATAAACCTTTTGTGATCTTGTGAATGGCAATCTATAAGATCATTCAACACTTGACTGTACTTATGCGTATGGAAGTAATATGCTTTATAATCCAATATTTTAAAACAATGGACTTTTGGTGTATTACATAAAAGTTACTGATATATATCTGATTTTCCTCAGTCTCCCCACTCTGTCTACAGTGAGAGTTATGGTCCTAGATTCAGGAAATCCCCTCAGGAGAGAAAGGATGCCTGTTGCTTTGATTGCACTCCTTGTTCAGGGAATGAGATGGCTAATGGGTCAGGTAAGTGCATGTCTTTGGGAGAAATTCATACTCTCTCCCAACCCATGCAAGTCAATTCAAATGTTGGATATTAGGATTGCACAATCAAAATTTTCTTTCACTCCCTTAGTAATTTAATTGGGACAGTTGTTGATACTTCTTTTTTAAAAAATCATGGCCTCTGATTTACATATAGAATTTTTTTTCTTAAATTTTTATTGTTAAACTGAGGTACAGAGAGGTTACACTTTCATATGTTAGGCATTGGATACATTTCTTATACTGTTTGTTACCTACTCCCTCATTCCCCCCTACCCCCTCCCCCTTTCCATTTTCCCCCTATGAGTTGTTCAGTTCATTTATTCCAAACAGTTTTGCAAGTATTGCTTTTGTAGTCGTTTGTCTTTTTTTACCCTGTGTCTCTCGATTTTGGTATTCCCTTTCTATTTCCTAGTTATAATACCAGTATACACAGTTTCCAATGTACTCAGATAAGATACACAGATAGTGCAGGTACAACCATAGGAAGGGGATACAAGAGGATCATCAATAATAGAAGCTATGGTTTCACATCGCATGATGAAAGTAATTATACCAGTGATATGACAGTCATTTCCATAAACTTTCTCTCTTCCCAGATGACATGATCGTATACCTAAAGAACCCCATTGACTCTACTCCCAAACTACTAGAGCTGATCCAAAACTTTGGCAAAGTTGCAGGATATAAAATAAATCCTCAAAAATCAATGGCCTTTCTATATGCTAATGACCCGAACACCGAGGCTGAAATCAGGAAAGCAAATCCTTTTGCAATAGCCTCAAAAAACATAAAATACCTAGGTGTTGGGGTCCATCTTCCCCCTAGATGGAAGGGGCCTGAGGCACCTCCCCCAGCTGAGGAATGCAGCCCTTCCATCCTCCCTACATTGGAATCTGGAGAAACCGGTCCGATAAGAGACCCCCGACCTAGCTGGCAGCCAGCCTGGCGCCTACCAGCCCCGCCCTGGAGGTCGAGTGACCAGCCCCTTGGAGGTCACCTGACAGCTCGTGGCCTATGGGAATCCTGGCCAACCCCCTTCCCCCCGATCATCTACCCTTGCCCCTCTCTCAATAAAGTTAGTTCGCTCTCAGAAGCTGACTCCGTGGTCTATGTCCGTTGCTTCCAGAGTAGGATAGCGGTCACATTACCACGCGGGTCGCGCGCCCGCCAGGACGGAGACATCCCCACGTCTCACCCCGACAAACCTGCAGGCCGAGGGTCGGGGGAGAAGGCGATGCGAGGATAATAAGAGAAAGAAATGAGCACTTGAGCCGGAGCAGAGAAAGCAGTCCCCACAGAGTGGCGCCCCAAGTGGTTTGCACGAATCCACGCAAGAAAGCCCGGCTCCCGACCGGCCCTGACGGAAACAGGTTGGAAATCCTGAGACGCGCGATCCTCCCACCCCAGGTAAGAGGATGGGACAAGTCCAGAGTCGGCGAAACAATTCGCCCCTTAAGATCCTAAAGTTCACCCTCCAAAACGCGGGGATTAATATCTCAGAGCCCTGCGCCATCCAAATTTGGGAGAAATTGACCCACAGGGTCCCGTGGCTAACTGGAGCCAACCCACTCTCATGGGAAATTTGGGACCGACTAGAGCGGGAATTACAAACAACAAAACGTGGAGGAAAACTCCCACTGCGAGCCATTAAGACTCTCAAGGCTTGCCTCTCTTGGGACCCGGGCGGGGAGTCCCTGGATTCAGGAGAAGGAAGCCGGAGGTAATTTTGATCTGGAGTGGGCCCCGATGCCTACTCCAAAAAGCCCTGGGACCAAATCTCGTTCGGTACCCAGGAACCCAAGCCGCGGCAGACAGGAGAGGAGCAGAGCAGCCGCAGGCTTGCTACCCCTCCCCCATGTGAAACTCAGCTTGACTCTATACATATGCAGATTTCGGCAGCCCTGAGCCGCTTTTCTGCGGTGGCGGTGCCCCGCAGCAAAAAAAAAAAAAAAGACCGGCCTGGCCACTTTTAAATTCAGAGGCCTTGAAACTACAGATTTTCATGAGTCCAGGAGGATGGTTCTTGAGAGAGGCAGGCCGAACGCGCCCTGGACAAAACATCTGCTTTATGGCCTGACTTTCAGATTCCCCACCAACCAAGGCAATAAACAGCCTAAAGCCCCTTGCTGGGCAGTCCCTATTGCCAGAGACAGTAATCATGATATTTGGGAAAAAAGTTCCGATTCTTAATTGATACAGGAGCAGATCGGACCATATGCATTTAATTGGACAACATTATTATTGGATCAGCAGACCCCCAAGTACTAGACTTGGCCTATAGCAAGGCCCAAACACTCCCCCAAGGAGGAGGGCTGCATATAGCCAGTGACAAGGCTCAGAAAGTATACCCCTTCAAGATCTTGGGGGCAGAGCTTAAACTAGACTCTGTATGCCCACTCAAGCCCCAGTTATCCTTCCAGGCAACTTATACTCTGGTGGAGATGCAAAGACTGTTAGGTGAAATTAATTGGCTAAGATCCTGGCTTCAACTGCCTACAGAGGAGTTACTACCGCTCCATGACTCTTTAAAGGGCAAGGCGCCCACTGATGTTATTACAATAACTCCATCACTCCAAACAGCCTTCCAGAAAATCCAATTGGCCTTAAATAAGGCACAGCTGGCACGCTACAAGCCTAGGTGCCCACTTTGCCTTTGGATCCTCCCTGGATCCGAACTCTCTTCAGCTGCAATTACGCAATCAGGCGAGCCCCTTCAGTGGGTGCACGCATCAGTGGGAGGAGCTCCCAGAGTTTATTCCCAGATGGACCAGCTGGCTGACTTGGTAATTAAGGGCAGGGATACTTCCCTGAGACATTATGGAAGAGATCCTGACGTGCTAACTATTCCCTACCGGTTGACAGATTTTGAATGGGTCAGGAGAAATAATTCACGTGTGTCTAGTGCCCTGGAGGGCTTTATGGGTAAGATAGATTGCCACTATGGCACTTCAAGATGGGTGACCTCATTTTCCAGGCTACAATGGACACCCCCTGTGCTTTTCTCTACCAAGCCTCTTGTCAAGGCTGCCAATGTCTTTACAGATGGTGGGCGAGCTGGCTCTGCCGTAGTGGTGCGCTCCGCCTCGCCCCCTGCCGGTGGGAAAGATAACACCCATTACTTTAAAGCCATCACTGGCTCTGCACAGTTTAAAGAGCTGTACGCAGTCGCCTTGGCACTGACCCATGTTAAACAGCCAATGAACTTGTTCTCTGATAGTCTGTATGTGGTTAATTTGCTACCCAACCTGGTATGTTCACATATCAAGTTGGATGGAAACCCAATCACTCCTCTGATGATCCAAGTCAGGTCTCTGTTAAAAGAGCGGAGTGAGCCTATTTTTTTACAGCACCTTCGTGGACACCAAGGACTGCCTGGGGACCTGGCACAAGGTAATCGTAGGGCCGACCAGCTGGCCACGGATGGAACCATCATAGCTCTAGCCATTGTACAACCTCAAAACCTCCAAATGGCCAAAGGGCTTCATGAGCGTACTCACTTAAATTGGAGAGGGTTACATCAGAGATTTCCTTCAATTCCTATAAAAGACTTAAAAAAGATTATAAGGACTTGCAAATCATGTATGCCTTTCGTGCAAGTCCCTCCCTTACAATCTCCAGGTGTAAATTCAAGAGGTTTAAGACCCAACTTAATTTGGCAAACTGATGTGACCCATTACGCCCCCTTTGGAAGGCTAAAATATATATTTATGTCCATTGACACATGCTCCGGTGCATGTTGGGCCTCTCTGCATACCGGTGAAAGAGCACGGCATGCTGAAAGCCACTTCTTACAATGTTTTGCTATCCTAGGACTGCCTTTACAGGTTAAAACAGATAATGGACCTTGTTTCACCAGTAAGCCTTTACAGGCATTTTTCCAAATGTGGAATATTAAACATACCACTGGAATACCTTATAACCCAAAGGGTCAAGCCATAATTGAGAGGCATAATAGGACCCTGAAGGATCAATTATTAAAACAAAAAGGGGGGGAAGCCCCCAGGACCAGCTGAGGACAGCGATGTTTACATTGAATATTTTAAATTTCTCTAAGGACCAACCTCTGTCGGCTTTCCAGAGACACTGGTCAAGCCAAACACCCTACTTAAAAGTGGAGGCCCGGTGGAAGGATTCTCTGACAGGGGCGTGGCGTGGACCCGACCCAATTATCAGCGCAGGAAGGGGATTCGCCTGCGTCTTCCCTACTGGGGAACCGAATCCAATCTGGATACCAGCTAGAGATGTAAAATATTGTCCAACAGAATGACCACCCAAGGGCACCTGCCCTTGAGGGATATCTCCCCTTGTTTCCTCTCAGGAAAGCAAAGACCGAGGTGGAATTTTCTAAGGAGAAACGGGAAAGCCTGCCTGCACCAGCGATGGACCTGGACCCAGTGTCGGCCCTGTTTCTTCCCTGGACCCTGCCTGATGCCCTTTGGAGTAACGTTTGCTGTGGCAGCGTGGCCCACAGCCTTGCACAAGGACCAAAGGGAAATTTTGCACGGTTGTCCCTCTCTTTCGCTCCCCCCTTTGCTGCTTATCTCGGGGGTCCCCATTGGAGGGAAATAGGAGCTAAAGGACTTGGACACTTTAATGTTTTATTATAAATGTTTATAATAAGTAAGGTATTGGCACCTTGCTGCAATGTTTACTGTGAAGTGTTTTACTAACCTCAGTTGTTAAGTTACCAGCATCCTGGCTGCCACATCACCAGGACCTGAACCTGCCCCTCTACCTCACCATCGAGGGAAGGAAGAGCCACCTGTGCTACCTTGAGCGACACCAGACTGGACCAGAATTCCTGTTTTCCGTGGACTGACCCCGATAAGAGACCCTCCATTGCCTTGTGCCTTGTTGTAATTACTCATGTGTTACAGTTGCTCATGTTTGCATTTGCCTTGTATTACGATTGCTTATGCTCATGTCTGCTTTATGCTCCCATTCACCTTATGTTTACATTGAGTCTCTTGTTGTAAGCGATGGACCAGAGCTGTCTAGGTACCAAGTGGCCTTTGGCCTTTTAGCCATATAAGAACCCCAAGAGGCTCGTCACTCAAACCCTAGGCCCTGCTGCTCAGTAAGGTCCGCCCGCACCGGAAAAAATTATCAGGCTCTCTTTCGAGTGCCAATCCTACTCTCCCCAAGGCCTCTCATCGGGCCCGCCAGCCCGGCAGGAAGGTCAGCCTGAAGAGCTAGGGCGTTAGCCCAAGACGGGTAAGACTCCCCTTGAGGGGGGGGCAACCTAAGACATGGCGCGCTCTCGAGTAGGGCGCCTCCTGCTGTTCGAAAAAAAAAAATATATAAAAGAGGCAGATGTTGGGGTCCATCTTCCCCCTAGATGGAAGGGGCCTGAGGCACCTCCCCCAGCTGAGGAATGCAGCCCTTCCATCCTCCCTACATTGGAATCTGGAGAAACCGGTCCGATAAGAGACCCCCGACCTAGCTGGCAGCCAGCCTGGCGCCTACCAGCCCCGCCCTGGAGGTCGAGTGACCAGCCCCTTGGAGGTCACCTGACAGCTCGTGGCCTATGGGAATCCTGGCCAACCCCCTTCCCCCCGATCATCTACCCTTGCCCCTCTCTCAATAAAGTTAGTTCGCTCTCAGAAGCTGACTCCGTGGTCTATGTCCGTTGCTTCCAGAGTAGGATAGCGGTCACATTACCACGCGGGTCGCGCGCCCGCCAGGACGGAGACATCCCCACGTCTCACCCCGACAAACCTGCAGGCCGAGGGTCGGGGGAGAAGGCGATGCGAGGATAATAAGAGAAAGAAATGAGCACTTGAGCCGGAGCAGAGAAAGCAGTCCCCACACCTAGGAATAACCTTAACCAAAGAAATGAAAGACCTCTATGATGAGAACTTTAAAAACATGAAAAATGAAATTAAGGCAGAACTCAGGAAATGGAAAAACCTCCCATGCTCCTGGATTGGGAGGATTAATATAATCAAAATGGTAATGTTGCCAAAGGCTATCTACAAATTCAATGCAATACCCATTAATATCCCAACACCATTTTTTAATGAAATAGACAAAGCAATCCAGAAATTTATGTGGAACAATAAAAGACCCAGAATAGCAAAAACAATCCTAAGCAGAAAGAAGTGCTGGAGGAATTACAATACCAAACTTCAAGCTGTATTATAAAGCTATAGTAATAAAAACAGGATTATTTTTTTCTAGTCTGCTGTGTGCATGTTTACTCAGCTACTCATCTCTATAAGTTTAACTTCTATCATATTAATTGTAAAGCCGCTTAAAGAACAAAGACTCTATCTTCTTCAAGATTACCTTCTGACTACAAAGGAAACACAGATCCTGCATATGTTTACTTCCTAGTGCTTAGGCCTTTTCTTACAACAGAGTGAGTGCTCAGGGTTGGGTTTGTTGTAAGAAGAAGGCATAGCTGTTGGGCATAGCATGACTTCATAGCTCCTAAGAATGTCTTGATTCTCTGTTCCTACAGTTGAGTAGAGACAATTATAACAACTGCAGGAAGAACCACCATGTTCCTATCTCTATTGTACAGAGGAGCAGAAAAATATACAAGGCTTACGACCCACAATTTCAAATGAGAGGTTTGAGTTGTAACCATAATTCTGAGGATTATGACAGCATAAAGGAAAAAATTATTCGTGGATATTAGAAATGGCAAGAACTTAGATGTATGATTGCCGTGGTAAGTAAAGGAGGGTCAGTAAAACTGAAATATGAGGAAAGAGTATGTAAACATGATGCAGACATAAAAATAATATTAAGATCATCTGGTAATACTCAGTAATATTTACCTTATATTACTAAGTATTCATATGTCAAAAATATCTCCATATAGGCATTTTCTAATTTCCTTTTGAGTACTACAAGGGGAGTAATGGTAATTTGTCTCCCTCAGCAGATATGAACCAGTGTGTGAAGTGTCCAGATCATCAGTATGCCAACACACAGAGAAACCAGTGCCTCCCAAGAGCTGCAAGTTTCCTAGCTTATGGAGAGCCCTTAGGGATGGGCTTGGTCTGCATGGCTCCTTGCTTATCTACACTCACAGTAGTTGTTCTTGGTGTCTTTGTGAAACATCACAACCCCCCCTTTGTCAAGGCTAACAACCAGGCTCTCAGCTACATCCTGCTTATCTTCCTCATCTTCTGCTTCTTCTGTCCCTTGGTCTTTATTGGCCATCCCAAAACAATCACCTGCATTCTACAGCAAACCACATTTAGAGTTGCATTCACTATAGCTGTTTCTGCTGTCTTGGCCAAAATTGTAACTGTGGTTCTGGCCTTCAAGGTCACTTCTCCAGAGAGAACAATGAGATGGCTGCTGGTATCAGGGGCTCCCAACTTAATTATTCCCATCTGCACCCTGATCCCGGTGACTCTCTGTGGACTCTGGCTGAGAAACTTTCCTCCCTTCATAGATACAGATACGCACTCTGAACATGGCTTCATCATCATCCTCTGTAATAAGTGCTCCCTCATAGCTTTCTACTGTGTATTGGGATACCTAGGCTCCCTGGCCCTGGCCAGCTTCACTGTGGTTTTCCTGGCCAGGAACCTGCCTGACACCTTCAATGAAGCCAAGTTCCTAAACTTCAACATGCTGGTGTTCTGCAGTGTGTGGCTCAGCTTCCTGCCTGGCTACCACAGTGCCAAGGGGAAGGTCATGGTGGCTGTGGAGGTCTTCTCCATCTTGGCCTCCAGTGCAGGGCTCCTGGGCTGCATCTTTGCCCCCAAGTGCTACATCATCTTAGTCAGGCCAAATAAAAATTGTCTGCATGGCTTCAGGGATAAAAGACATAGAAATAGAGATAAGCATTGTTAAGACTAAACTCATATATTTGATTACTGTATACAATTTCTGAGCTAAATCTATAGTCATCTTGTGGATACCTAAGACAGTATCCCAAATCTCATGTACTCATACTAATATACTCCTTTGTAAAATGAAAAACTGTTATTTGTTAAATATTAAAGTACAAAATCTAATTCTATGCTGTACTTAACAGTCTTAGTCTGATGACTATTTTGCTACTATGTCACCTCAAACTTCTCTTTTTATGGGTATCTTAAATCACAACATCTGATTTACAACTTGCTTTTTAGTAAGGACGTCTTTTGATTTGGTCTGCTATGTGAATGTTTGCAGTCCTGTATAATTTATCATGTCAAAGTGTATATTTTTGTCTTTTCCTATCCAGTGTGTATACTTCTAGACATACATGTTCTAGTTACAATAAATGGGGAAAACTATGCAATACATGTTTCTTTTGGCCCGGCTTACTTTGATTAAAATAATTTTTTCCATGCTTCCATTTCCTTCCAGACAGTACATAACATTTTTTCTGATGGAAGGTTAAAATTCCATTGTGTATGTATATACAACTAATAAATTAGCAAATAGTAAAGATAAATCTCCAAAGTAAAATTATAAATATCTAAACAAAATGCACAATGATGTACTAAACATCCTTAGCGTATGGGAATGCAAAGCCAAATGCCACTGAATTTTACCTCACTCTAGTGACAATGTCTATCATTAAGAAGGCTAATTTAAAAATGCTGCCAAGTATAAAGGGAAAAAGGACATGTATACACAAGTTCATAGGAATGTAATTCCATATACCTAGTAGGGAAATCATTACATAGCTTTAACATATGAAAGAGTGAGAAAATCTTGTGAGACTGAAGCCCATTGCATGCATACAGGGACAGATCTAAGTAAACCTGCTGTACAGCTAACACATACTACTGAGAATTGTTAAATTAAGTGATAAAATCCTATATAATATAATGAATATACAAGTAAAAAAAAGAGCAGGGGCAGCAGCATTGGGGAAAAGGACAGCTTGCATTCAGTCCACCCCCAGCACTTCTGCATAGACCCCTTCTCTGTTGAGAAGAAGAGAAATGCATTTGTCAAGGTGTTAGCCATTATATTCCCAGGAACTTCAAAGAGCATTATGCTCCTCCAGGTCTCTAAATGGAGCAACAACTTGGCCAGGTCAGAGACAGAACCATATTGATTCATATGAGACCAAGTTTTCATTCCTTCTATCCATCCATCTTTCTTTTTTCTTCTTTCTTCCTCTTTTACTTCACTTCCTCCCTCCCTCCCTCCCTTCCTCCCTCCCTCCCTCCCTCCCTCCCTCCCTCCCTCCACCACTTACTTTTCTTTTATGCCACTACGTGGGATTGAACTTCAGGGCCTAGCTACTGTCCCTTAGCTTTTTTAATTTTTGCTAGGCTGTCACTTTACCACTTGAGTCATACCTGCAACTCTATATTTTTGCTCATTAATTGGAGATAAGAATGCCATAGACTTTTCTATCTGGGTTGGCTTCAAACCAGTATCCTCAGATCTTAGCCTCCTGAGTAGCTAGGATTGTAGGTGGCAGCCGCTGCCTGGACCTGTTCGAATATAGTACTCTGAAGAGAGAGAGATTGGGAGAAATCTGGGGGTTTCAAATGTGGTTATCACATGAATGATTCTGAACTACAGGGTGGAGATGGATTTATGTGGAATCAATACAGTTTTGGCTCCCCATTTTTAAGTGTAAGAGCCAAGCAGTTCATTTCTCGGTATCAAGCCTAAATTCAATTCTGAGTCTCAATTTTCTGGTTGTCAAGTTTTGGGATTTACCTCCCTTCTTTTCCTATGTGACCCTGGAGGCTTGGGTAATACTATCCACCAAGTGTTGCTGGTGATGGGGCTTTAGTATCCATCAGAGAAGGCCAAGGTGTCTCTGTGTACTGAGTGCAGGTCTTGCCACCTTTGGGCAAGTTGAAATCATTCACAGAATACCTGCTTCCTCTGAGTGCACCTAATGCACTCAATCTCAATGGATGATCTAAGCATACAGTGACAAGAACATGACAAGGCACAAACAAAGAGTTACAACACAAGCCAAACACAGGTGCCTCCATGCCTGAAATTCTAGTTACTCAAGATGCTGAGATCTGAGGATAGTGGTTCAAAGCCAGCTGGGGCAGCAAAGGTCATGGGACTCTTATCTACAATGAACCACCAGTAAACTGGATGTGGAGCTGTGGCTCAAAGAGGTAGAGGGCTTAACCTTGAGCAAGAAAGCTCAGGAACAGTGCTTGGGCCCTGAATTCAAGCCCCACAACCAACAACAACAGACAATAACAAGAGAACACATTTTAGTGAGGGTAAATTATAAGGAGGTCAACCTAGAAACTTCTTGATGCCTCTAGCTGATCGCTGTCTGGATCTTATCTGTTCAGTTTCTGGAAGTGAAATAAGGACACTGGTCTAAGTAGCATTATGTTGTCCTCACTGCAATCCTAGCATCTAGCTGGGTGTTGGGGCTTTTCACCAAGCTTCAAAGAGTCTAGAGTTGAAACAGGCTGTTCTTTGAACTGCATATGTGTTTGGCCCCACGACAGTCTTGCTACAGAGAATGCTCTCCCCCGATTGTCCCCCTAGATGGTTTGCATTACTAGCTCCTGAGTGGTCTACTCCATGGTTTGCATTTGGTGAGCTTGGGTCCTCATCCAAACATATGGGTTTTGCCTTGAAAAGCTCCATGAAAGCCACTTTCTGGGCTACAGGCCTTTGGGACAGAAGTCACCTGCAGTCATCGGCTTTTTAATAAAGACTCCCAGTTCAGCCTCTCAAGATGTGGCTTCTCTGTATCTTGCAAGTGAATTCCCACACAACAAAATCCAGTAGACTCTGTCTCCTCCTTGTCTCTCCCCTCCCTTCACCCTGGCCTCCAATCTTACACATTTGTCCTCCAGAAAATTCAACTGGTCATGCAGGCATCTACAGCCATCTCCACTGACAGAACCTACAAAAGAAAATTCAGAACAATCTTTCTCTATTGGCAGTTTGCTTAGGAACCTAGCGTTTGACATATGTGAATCATTCAAGCTACAGCCAGATGGGAGAAAGGAATTGCCGGGGTGCTACTCCACAGAAGGGAAACCCTAGGTACAATTTCCAGCTATTCCACACACCAGCTCCAGCCTCTTGCCCCTATATGACAAATAGACATAGTGAAGGTTAGAGAAAGATTTATTACCTGGAAGCCAGGGAGAGTACAGCATTCAGCCTATTTTCAGCCATCTTCAGAGATACAGATAAGATCTTAGGCTTTGAATATAACTGTGGCAAGGGGTATAAGAATTATAATCTTCAAGCCAGGTGCTGGTGGCTCAGGCCTGTAACCCTGGCTACTCAGGAGATGGAGATCTGACAATCAAGGTTTGAGACCTGCCCTGGCAGGAAAGTCCTTGAGAGTCCTATGTACAATTAACCACCTACAAACCAGAAGGTGACCTGTGGTTCAAACTGGTAAGGTGCTGGCTCTGAGCAAAAAGAGGCATAGGGACAATGCGGAGGCCCTGAGTTCAAGCCCCAGTGGCACTGCCAAAAAAAATGAATCTCAAATTGATTGCTTCCTTTCACACAACCTTGTAAAGCCTCCTTTTAAACAAAAAGCTATTTTAATTAAGTCCTACCTTTTACTGTTACATCCTTTTACAAATTCCAGATTTTGCCAGCTTGTGTGCCCTTTTTTTTTTTTTTGGCCAGTCCGGGGGCTTGGACTCAGGGCCTGAGCACTGTCCCTGGCTTCTTTTTGCTCAAGGCTAGCACTCTGCACTTGAGCCACAGCGCCACTTCTGGCTATTTTCTGCATATGTGGTGCTGGGGAATTGAACCCAGGGCCTCATGTATAGGAGGCAAGCACTTTTGCCACTAGGCCATATCCCCAGCACCTTGTGTGCCCTTTTTGATTGAACTTTTAGCTGCATTATCTACATCTACCTAAGCCAAATTCTCTTAAAGTTTTACTTTAAAATGTATTTTTAAAAATGATTATCTTTAAGTGGTTGTATAGAAGAGTTCCATTTAGCAAATGAATATAATGTGTTTTGAACCATGTTACCTCTTGAGAAAAGGGGAGGGGGAACCCCACACTTGGCAACTAGAAAACTGAGACTCAGAATTGAATTCAGTTTGATATAAAGAGATGAACTGCTTGGCTTTTTTTACGCTCAAAGACGGGGAACCAAATCTGTATTGATTCCACATAAATCAGTCTCCACTCTGTAGTGTGGAATCATTCATCTGATAGTCACACTGCAACCCCCTGATTTCTCCCCATCTCTCCTTTCAGAGACTTGGAACAGCTTTCAGCAGAAAGATGGTGGCTCCCACCTGTAATCCTAGCTACTCAGGATTGTGAGCTCTGAAAGCTGTGACCTAATCAGCAAGAAAACAGAGGATGCCACATTTAATAAGCCACATCATAGGAGTCCCCTCCACAGGCTAGCGGCTGCACATAGACTTCCCAAATTGTGCATCTGGAAGCAGCTCAGAGTTAAGTCTTTTAAAGACAAAAACCACATCCTTTCTGCCAAGCAATGCTTTGTTTTGCAAAGCATATCCAGAAACAAAACTGAGCAGTAAATGTAGACTTACTCCCCTAAATACTGGGAGGCTGGAACATTTTGGGGGACTTTTCATTTTTAGAATCTGCTGAGTAAACAGCTTTTTTGCAACACCTGTTTGAGCAAACAACAGTTCTGGAGTCAGGGGCTTTTTTCCTTGGGGGACAAAATGGCATCACTTCTGCCAGGCTTCAGGCCATAACCTACACCATAGGGATACTAATTAGAAGCCAGTCCCGATAGAAAGTCAATGGGATTCTGATCTGCCATTCAGCAAAAAGCTAGAAGTGGAGATGTGGCTCAAGTGTTAAAATGCCAGTTTTGTGCTGAGTTTCATCTGCAATGTTAGCCTGGCATTGCCCTTTCCTCCTATTGGCCCACCAAGGGTCCTTTTGGAGCAGGAGGCTGATAACCAGCTCCCCCTCCTCTCACCTTGAAGTAATATTCCATTTGGTGAGTCTCCACCAAAAATGCTAACAGCACACTCCCTTATCTACTATCCAAGCAGCTGCCACAAATCTTAGTCCGCTGTAACAAACTACCCCGTTCCCAAGCCCTACATGAATCCCTGGCCCTTAACTCCCGTATGTTAAGAAATCCCACCCCCCTACATAAAGACAAGCACCATTTCTCCCTCTCCATGGGGGAGGTGGTCCCGTCATCCCCTGCTGACAAAAGACTCCTGTTGCTGTACCTGACTGTGTCCATGTGGTTCTGCAATGGCTGTTTTCACCCAGTACTGGCACAAAAGAAAAGGAAAGAGGGAGGGAAGGAAGGAAGGAAGGAAGGAAGGAAGGAAGGAAGGAAGGAAGGAAGGAAGGAAGGAAGGAAGGAAGGAAATAGTGAAAGAAGAGGGAGAGTGAAAGAACAAAACTTGGTCTCATACCTATCATTATGGTTCTATCTCTGAACTAGCCAAGATGTTGATCCATTTAGAGACCTGGAGGAACATAATGCTCTTTGAAGGTCCTGGGAATGTCAAGACTAACACCTTTACAAATGCATTTCTATTCTTCTGAACAGAGAATGGGTCTGTTCAAGAGTGTTTGGAGTAGAGGGAATGCATGCAGTCCTCTGCAAACATCGTTTCTATTTCTGAGGTTCACTGGAGATCTCAGTAGTTACGGCGATAATAGAGTTGGCAAGGGAAGAGAAATCCAATAACACCACTGCCATGAGAAATAAATCTGAATGTTAATACTGCCACATCCACAGAAGGAATGTCACGACCCACCCACCTCTCCTAGCCATGGCTTTCCTGACACCTTAGCCTCCACCGCCAAGCTCCTCCTGTGCCACCTCATTTGTGGTCAAGTAGTGGTTACAATACTTGTAGGTCAGTTCTAAAGAAACTGACGCATGTGTGCAGTGGAACACCTTGTGCCCTTGGCCTGGCCTTTGGGTAATAAGCTCCTACTTATGGCCTCATGCACACAAATCGCATCTCAGCCATATGCTTAATTTATGGGGTGGCAACTTGCACATATGCAGAGCTCTTCCAAACAAATTTAACGGATGGAATACTAGAAGGTCCAACTGCCCCAGAGAGGGGAGTTACATATTGGTTTAGTGGAATTATGTACTGGGTTTTCTCAATCTTCTCAGCCCTAGAAATCTGTCCCAAAACATGGAAGCAAATATTCAACAATACATGAAGAATTTTTTAAATGGACTGTATTTATGAAACAAAACAATAACTGAAACATCTCTTAAGGAACAGAAACATGGTTCAATAAATTACACATACACACACACACACACACACACACACACACACACACACACACAGCCATGTAAGCCAGGGGTGGGGTTGGGAGAGATGGGGAGAATGATGAAAGGGGTGACATTGTTCAGGATGCCTTGTATTCATAAACTGACATGTTGAATTTAAAACCTTTATGTGATTAAATATAATTTAGAACTTATACAAATAATTTTTTTAAAGTTGGGGAAGTTGACAGGTGCTGGTGGTTCACACCTCTAATCCTAGGTACTCAAGAGGTTGAGATCCAAGTATCACAGTTAGAATCCAGCCCAGGGAAGGAAAGTCATGAGCCGTTCCAATTAACCACTAATAGCTGAAAGTGGAGCTATGGTTCAAGTGGCTGAGCACTAGCCTTGAGAAAAAATGTTTAAGGACAGTGCCCAGGCCTGGAGTTTGAGCCTACAGTCCAGTGCACATGCACTCTCTCTCTCTCTCTCTCTCTCTCTAAACTTTAATACATGTAAAACTACGTAATGCAAGAATAGATATGAGAATTATGAG